>NC_081796.1:21264983-21407483 GCF_963082965.1 Carassius carassius
AAATGCATAAATTGAATTTAATTTAATCATCTGAAGAGAACGTGGCATGAAGTCTGCTGTTTGCTAAATATAATTACAGCTACTTGATTAAGAAGTCAAATAACGTGGAAGACTGGCTCATAAAGCTCATAGCTAGAAGGCATTCATTAATCAATCAAAACCCAGAAGTCTTTTTAAATTGCCATTCAGATCTACAGTAAATTCCTCCTCTATATCTGCAGCAATATTAGAAAAATCATTCTTTAACACCCTTAAAAACGCATAGGCGGAGTCTGTCACCCTCCTCCACATGCATAACACAACAACTGACCGCTATCTGACCCCTCCAACAGCGAATTATATTTCCATTCTTGATAAACACAGCTTGACTGAATATTTTGGCAGCATCTGGAGGGTAAAACAACAGCTCAGTGATACAGGAAACATCTGATCAAATGCATTAGGAACTCTAGACTGATTCAACAAAGCACTCCGACACAGCAGGGGATATTTTCCAAGCCTCTGATACCGAAGCACTGATGCGCATTGTTCCTACCTGCTGATATAACGTAGCAGTTGCTTGTTAGTTATTCCCGTAAGAAATATCACGAAAGAGATACACTAAGCAATACGACTCCTATATGTTTTATATATATGTTATATATAATATATGTTTTTCCCTATACAGGTTTTAGATGAGTTTTGGGTACATCTCAGCTGGTCAGGCTAGGGGACTAGCTGGCCACCCAGCTAAATACCAACTTAACTAGCTAAAGAAAACAATTTGAGGGTCCAGTTAGACCCATTTAAAAAGCTAAGAACAGCAAACCAGGTTATGTTGGTTTAAGCAGTTTTAGCAGGTTTTACAGCCCATATGCCATAGAAGAACCTTTTCTAGTTCCATCAAAAACCTGTTATACTCTAGTTCTTTAGAAACCCATTTATAGTCATTATAGAAACCAGAAATGAATATGCTTATCTGAAGAACCTAAAGTACAACAGCAAGATTTTTTTAAAATTTCTAGAGAACCTTAACACCTACTTTGACACCATAAACAGAAAAAAATAAAATATTCTTGAAAATTGTTATTCTTATATAGCTTAAATCTCTGGTAGCTGAAGACAGCACAGCATTTTAGATATAATATTTATATAATATATGTCCTGCATTCAGGATGTGGAGAGTGAACATAACAGTGTAATGACATCTTTCCTCTCTTAGAGACACTAAAATAAAACCAGATCTCACACACTGATCACTGGCTGGCTTTAATCATGGTCTCTTAAATTACTATCCCTCTTTTTCCGCCATTGTACGCCAAGAGTTTCTTAATTAGAAAAGCGTATGCAAAGACAAATCTATTGCAAACACAGAAGTAAAACGTGATGATTCATTACTGAACTTTAGCAGAAATGGATCTGTAATAATAAAAACTCCGTAATCTTCGGGAAGTAAAATTAAACTTTAATTACAAAATAAACACAAAACAGCGCATCCGTGAGGGGGGCGACTGATGTGCACAAAATAAAACCAAAACATAAAATAAAGCACAGGCCTGGTCCTCTCTCGTCCTTCACTGTCGTCGCTCCAGTTTTATATCCTTCCATCTCCTCTGTGGGACTCGAGACAGGTGGTGGGTCGCAGGTGTCACTGATTTCCCAATCACTCCACCGACCTCGCTCGTGTTCCCACATCCCTCGGCCCCGCCCCACTCGTCACATACCCCCATTGCCCCTCGCAGGCCGGGGGGTACCCTCGAGACTGCGCTCTACCGCCCCCCTCCCTCCGGGGGGGACCGCTAACGGGGACCTGCGGGAACCTGGGGGTAGGACAGACGAGGCGAGAGAAAAGGAGATGGAAGGAGGAGCGACAGAGACGAGAGAGGGGAGAGAGGAAAAAATAAATAAAAATTCCGGTTCCCCGACGCACTGCTGCTCGGCCCTCCACCAGCTGGGTGATCTCCTCCGCGGTGCCTGGCGGTGGCACTGGACGGCCCTCGGCGGACGGCACGACACTCCTCCGCTGCCCGGTGGACGGCGACGGCTCCTCCGGTTTTGGGCAGCCGGTAGGAGTCCCCTGTTCCCTGCTCCTCCCCGTTCCGGCGGATGGCAGCAGGCTCCGGCTCTCTGGCGAACGGCGCCGACTCCTCCGCTCCCTCACGGACGGCAGCCGCCCCTCCACATCGCGGGCGGCCGGTAGTGAGCTCGCCCGTTCCCGGCAACTCACTACAGCCCACCGCCTCGAGCGTCCATGGCGGCACACTCCTCGCCTGCTCGATGGCACCACGGATTCACCACAGCGGAGAGGGATCTTCAGTAGTGCGTCCCTCCTTCTCCCGATCTTCGGCACCACTGTAATAATAAGCCTTCGTAATCATCGGGAAGAAGGAGGCAGGAACCGGCGGACAATCAAATGAAACTTTAATAATCAAAAATAAACACAAAACAGCGCATCAACCCCTCACGGACGACTGATGCGCACAAATCAAAACCAAAACATAAAATAAAGCCCAGGCCTGGTCCTCTCTCATCCTTCACTGTCGTCGCTCCAGTTTTATATCCTTCCATCTCCTCTGTCGGACTCGAGACCGGTGGTGGGTCGCAGGTGTCGCTGATTTCCCAATCACTCCACCGGCCTCGCTCGTGTTCCCACATCCCTCGGCCCCGCCCCACTCGTCACAGGATCACTCATAGAAAAAAGTAAACAAGAAATCATAACATTCAATATGGGGGCTGTAGGAACAGAAGTCTCGCCTTTCAGTTTAAAAAAGCTGACTAGCCATAGAGGCACTTTGACATTAGTGACCTAAGCGCCATCACCCAAGACAAACTAAGTCCTGTGTTAGGTTTAGTCTTGGCTCTGTTCAGACATGCACTGCCTCCCCCTTCTCTCTTTTCCTCTGCCAGCAGCCTGATCTCTGGCCTGTCCCAGTCACGCTTCACCCGCTGCAGGCCACTTCCAGCCCCAGCTGACTGCTTGATTTAGTACACTGCCAAACACAGTCAGACATTTAACCACTGAGAGTGTAGTTCCTGCAGGTGCAGTGTAAAATAAGCAGACTTTAGCCTATGTCAGTAATATTAGTATTAATATTAGTTTTCTATAATTTGTCATCAGTCCCATACTTACATTTATGCAGGAATCCAAGCCATATTTAGAGACAAGTGGACAGGTGCAACAAACTCCACAAGTAAGGAAAACCTGTAGTAATAATTGTAAGGTTATTATCAAATGAATAAATTGACATTTTGTCATCATAAACTCAACCTCCAAACCCTCCACCCTGTAGGAATTACTTTTTTCTGGAACACAAAATATATTAAATAAATAAATAAATAAAATGTCTCATTGTTCTTCCTTGATACAATGTAAGGCAATGGGATCCAATGTTGTTTGGACCCCATTTACCTTCAAAATATATATATATATATATTAAAAAAATAGTTTTAACCATAATAATTTTAAGGACTTACAGGGTAACATTCTACTGTGGAAAAAAAGAACTAAACTAACTAATGAGGCACTGGAATCTGCATTCTGAATCGGTTCGTTGCATACCGGTTCCACCTGATGCACAGAAGTTAAAGCTTCCCCAAATGTGTTTAACAAGACAGATTGTAAAAGCACACTTCTGTTCATATCCACACATTTATGTTGGATGTTGTAATTAGTGTCCATGGGGATGTTGGATATCAAGGGAATAAATTTTTTTTATGATTAATCACAGAGGAACTAGATTTATGCTGGTAAAACCCATATGCAGTTTTACAATTACTGTCACAGTGTCTGGGTTGTGTTCCCTGGGGTTCCACTAGGTGTCCTCAGTTCCCACGGTGTTTATCATATTATCACTTCCTGTCTCCTTATTTGGTCACCTTCCTCCTTGTTTAGTTAATTGATTGTTCCCCACCTGTCTCCTGTTTCCCCATTATCCTTTTGTGTATATAACCCGGTCTGTCTTAGTATGTGTCACGGAGTTGTTGTTTAATTCATGTCCGTCATCTTGTCGTGCTCTTGCCTTGTGTCCTTGTTTGTTTATGTTTGGTTTGGTTTGGTTTGGTTTGGTTTGGTTTGGTTTGGTTTGGTTTGGTTTGGTTTGGTTTGGTTTGGTTTGGTTTGGTATCGACCTCTGCCTGGACTGTTTACCCTTTTGGATTGCCCTTAATAAAAGACTTACTCGCAATTGGTTCTATCTCCGTGCCTCATTGGATCCCTGCCGTGACAATTACGTTTTGAAAGCCATTTTCTCAACAAAATATCCATTGCATGCTGACAGGTAAGTACAATCTCTATGGTGTACTTAATTACTGCTTCAGAGAAAAGATTATGGAAAGCAGTTAAAATAAGGCCTCTGTTTTATATGAAATGTATTCGCATGATTTTATGTTCTAATATGGAGTATGAATATATTTACATCCCTCATCCAAACACACCCCTCATGGAAGAAAATGTCTCTTTTGAAGTAATCACAACGTTCCTGCAGCTTCAAATACAGGGGGAGTAGCCCCAGAAAACCTAACTTTCTGACATTTTCATCACTAAAGGGCTTTAACAACAAGTATGCCAGTTTAAAAGGCGAGGAGGCAGACCCTCATCTTTCAAAAGACCGATACTTGAACCACCAGCATGTCTATGCTTGTCAGTTACAAGTAGAAAAGCTCTAAAACTGTGCAGATGCTTCAGAATCCCTTAGGGCTGTTCCTCAGTGCAGTGTATACGTGTATGATGGATATATGCTTTAACTGCACTAAATTGAAACATATATAAGTCACTGCTTGTAGTCTGAAACACAAGCTAGGTTAAGGAACATAGCAATAGTTATGCAAACGGCCATGTTTTCCTGAATTGTCTGTTCAGTACCTGTCATTTTAACCTGTTTTCTTTCAGAATGCTCTTTAACCTAAATGCAACCAATTTAAACCTTAAGTATATCACTAAAATGTGTTTTAAAAAATATTGAAAAAGAAACACCGAACTGATCACACTCCAATGCATAGATTCACAATGCTACATACCCTACATTTCCAAAATAGTTACATATGTCTGGAAATTTAAACAGAACCTGTCTGTGTATTATTTCCATGATTTTTTCAATTCTACTCAGGTGCCTGCATCAAGGACTTCAGGTTTGTCTGACCACTCAGCAGTGAAAATGTTTCAAGAAAAAAAAAAGAAATGATGTGTGCAACATTTAAAGCGATCACTGATGGCACAGCCAGTGTGAAGGAGGAGATCGCTATGGTGGATCTGGTGAACGTGTTCATGGCCATGTGGTCCACGCTGCTCTGCGGGGTGGGGCGCAGCATCACCAAGATAATTGCTGGATAGAGCTGCCTGGTAGGGCCTATGCATTGGGCGAGGTGCATGGAACGTAGATCAAATGAAAATATGCAGCTAAACTGCCAGGCAAATCTCTTATTAGTGTGGCTCAAGAGCCAAAATGGCACGTTCTCTGCATGCATGGACATTGTGGTCACCTTGAAACTTTATGCACTGCTAAGTTGAGTAATAAATGACGTCGCTATAGCAATTAGCTGTAGTTAGGGTTTGGCATTGAATGCTATTTCTTACTTTAATAATTCAGCCAGGTCTAATCCTAAAAATAATAAGGCCCTTATTTGTTGTGGAGATTTAACCTCATTTGGCCTTTCCGTCTTAATGATTCATTTAAATTATATACATCACTTCTAGTCTATCATGATTCTGAGTATAACCATAAAATCACTAAATGAAAACTGCAGAGTGAGGCTAGAGTAAAACATTGGGTTCCTCCCAGCCCAACGGACATGGTTTGATTTGTGAATCTCCCATTTCATGTTGATGTCATTCACACTGACAAAACGGTTTAAAATTTAGAAATTCTCATAAATGTTAACGCAAACAAGGAGTCTTCTGTCTGAAATTGCAATCTCAAATCACTGGGTGGAAAAAAATGAAAAACAAAAAAAACAACAACCGAGATGCTGAAGCACAGTTACTGTCTCAAATCACTGCAGCACAAGCACTCTCTGAAAACACAGACTGTATTGTCTTTCATCATCTAAAATCATTGGAGCACCATCTGAAACAGCCAAACAAAGTCACTGTCTAAAATCACTGGAGCATAGGCACTTACTGTGAAATCTCTGGAAAACAATGGAGAAGATTTACAGTTTGAAATCACTGGAAAACAATCATTATCTGGAAACACTGGAATAAAGGTAGCTTACTGTCTGAAATAACCTGAGATCACTGGCACGCAGGTGCCATCTGAAATCACAGGACAACAGTCAACATCTGTAAACACTGGAGAACGGTCACTTAAAACACTGGAGCAAAGACACTGTCTGTAAACACTGGAGAAAAATCTGTATATCAACCTGCGAACTGCAAGAAAAAAATTATATTAAAAAGTCCTTAATTTTTAGAATAATATTGTCTTGCAAAATGAAATAAAAAAGCTGTCTGGTTTGCATTCTGTCACAAGCCTCAATGTCTTTTGTCATAATAAAATATCAAAACCAGAGCAGAGCATGACAAAATAGAATGTTAAAAGAAACCCAAACTAGCTTGCTCTCATTGTATTGAGCTCACATCTGCATGGCACATTGCTCAGGAATCTGGTTTGTGCTGTTATCACCATCATATGGACCTTATTTTCTTTTGTCCTGGGACTAATTAAAGGAGTGATAACTATAATCCACTCCACTGGTGCATTGTTTCATCTGTCTTAATTACAACCCAAGTGAGGCCCAAAAGTAGAAGCACTATGTGATGATGGCATGTTGGCAGGTGCTGAAGGCCTGTGGAAGAGAAAGTCAAAGTGACAGACAGAGAGGAGGTGAGAGAAAGATGGAGAATGAGGAGAGAGGGTGTGATCTGGGAGTGGTGGTTAAAATGACGACTCATACAGTAGATGATGATGCTTGTAGCCAATAACCCAAGGAATAACTTAGTATGAGGCTTCCTTCCTCTGTAAAATTACTTCTGCTGAAATCCTTTCACTTATAAAGAGAGATGAAGAAAGCAAAGGGAAGCAGTGGTGTAAACCTCACTGTGGTTTTAAACTTGCTATTGATCAAAAGTTGTTATTACAGGAAGAGACATTGTCTTTTTAGAGAGAATTTCACTGGACAAAGACACTTTTGAGTGCGACATGAGTCATCAGTATTTTTGCTCCGTTTAAAAAAAGAAAAGAAAAAATAAAGACTATTGTGATTTTTTAAATGCATACATTTGCTACAATTTTGTCAACTTTTGGGAGTATGCTATAATAAAACATTCAAGTATTCTATATAAAACAAGACCACTTTTATGTACTCACTTCTTTAAGAATGTTCTCAGAGGATTTTCACTACTGTGCAGGATATAAAAGTTTATAAGCATCTTAAAATAACTATAAAAATAAGCAGTGATTTCTTTGCTTCCCTTTTATGTCTTGTGAAACAAAAATGTATTTGCTAGAAATTTTTGAAAATGGGAAAAGCATTCGTTCCCAAAGAGAGTAAACAGGAACGTGAAATTGTTTAATCTGTTTATTTACTTTCCTTTACACATAGGACTCTGGCTGTTTCTGAACATTTGGTATTAAATGCATCATATGATGCTTTTTTTTAAAAAAGATTATTATTTTGTGTATTTGGAGTAACAGAATATTGACATGCTTTAATGTTCAAAAAACACATTATTTTTCAAATTCTGTACATTATTGTAGGTCCTCTATGCCCCGCCTCTCTCAAATGCATCATTTTCTACAAAGTCCCTCCTTCGGCTCTGATTGGCTAACCGACCCAATCCATTGTGATTGGTCGAATACTGCAAGCACTCGTCGGAAATGTAATTCCCTTTTCCATAATCGCGAGCTTCATCTTTCTAAATAAATGTAAAGACAGTTAATAATGTCCTTAGTTTTACCATCAGTTCAAGCCCAAAAGGGGAACAGAGTTGTGTGACAGACACAGTGATGAAGCTCGTATGTGTTTGCAGTACACAAGCCATGGACGGTTAAGACAGCTGACTCCACTGTGTGACCCTCTCGCTCTCTCTCACACACACACACACACACACACACACACACACACACACACACACACACACACACACACACACACACACACACACACACACACACACACACACACAGAGACACACACACATGACACGCAAAACTCAGCATTTGAACATTCAATAGCAAATACTTAAACTAATAACAAAACATACTTACAGTAGCTGATTCAAAAGCATCAGATTGTGGTAGCAAAGTCAGAATTTCCTCCTCTCTTAGGTTCACAAAACGTAGATAGTGACATAGATATGTGGGGGCGTGTTAGAATGAGCCATTTTGGGGGGGTGGGGTGGCAGAGTCTTAACTTTGATAAAGAATATCTCTTTGGTTTTGAGACTTTAGTCTTTGCAACTTTACAGATCTTCTTCATGCACCAAGAGTTTGTAACACTCCAAAGAGAAAGGACAAACTGAAATCGCATCATATGACCCCTTTAAGAATGATTCGCCTACAGCCAGGACAGCAGGCTTGTTTTAGAACTGTCAAATAAATTACAGCTCGAGGAATGTGGTGTCTCTGCTTGTGTTGATCCAGAAAGTGCTTTTACTGCAGACAGGCCTGTTACGCTGATCTCTAGCAACCCCAACCCCCCCCCCCCCCTTCCCCCACCACCTACCTTCACCCAAATTAATGTTTGTTACTGGCAAAAAATTCAAATTTGCTCTGCTGTCTTAAGGCACATTGATATGTGTCTGTTTGTAGAAATCAACCCTGGATGTTCAAACATGGAAACCCACTAATAAACATTTTTCTGATTTCGATGGTCATCACATTTCGGATACACCCACATTGTAGAGTTCAATATTGCCTTTTAACCCTTGAGGTCTTCATTGTTAATTGGTTCGCATTACAGTAATACATCTCTAATCTAGCTCATTGCAAAAATGAATAGTCAATGAAAATAAACTACTTTGGGTAGTGTGTCCATTAATCACTTCACTTTATAATCTAATGATTTTTTAAATAAATAAATAAATTAGTCAAATAAAAAAGTAGTATAAATCAATCAATACTTTATTTTGAATGAATGAATAAATAAATAAATAAATAAATAAAAACTACATAGTTTAACTGCAAAACCTCTAACACTGTGACACAGCAGGACTAAGGTGCAAAAATAGCAAATAATGAATGAATGAATGAAGATAGATAGATAGATATAAGTAAATATATAGAGACTGCATAGTTTACCTGCAAAATTTAATTTGTAACTTCACTAGACCATTTATATAAGCTGATTTATATTATATATCATAAAGAGGTACTGTGGATTATCCCTAAAAAATTACTTGTAACACAGCAGGACCATTTAAATTAATAATAATAATAATAATAATAATAATAATAATAATAATAATAATAATAATAATAATAATAAATAAATAAATAAATAAATAAATGTTTACATACATTATATATAATAATACATATATATATATATATATATATATATATATATATATATATATATATATATAACAATTCAATTCTATATATATTATTTTTCAAAGTAAACGACATTAATATCAGTTACCACCATCAAACAATGACCAACATGCTTCTAGAGTTCATAGTACTGTATGAGCATTAGAAGTCAGCATGAAAGCTGATTTATGCTTCACAAGGTAATGCTGTTTGGGCACAGGCCTTTCCTTTTTGACATGTTTCTGTCATTTGCGGGCCAGCTGACAGGGTGGTCAGAGGTAGGGAGCCCCCTTCCCTGCTCTTGCCAGGCTCTGACTGTTCGGTCAGGGATTAGATACCTTGCGCTCCTCCCTTCACCCGTGAAATTTCAGAGCCAACCTGGCTGAAAGGGGCCATTGTTCCCCCTTGTAAGAAATGCCCATGTTGTCCGCAATGAAAAAACTTCACTTGCACTGGAATTTGGAGGCTGTCTGACAATATTGAGGATGATCACCAAGTTAAGTTGGCCCATAAACCGGGGTCAGTCCTCTGTGATTGTTCCCAGAGTATGAAAGTGAACTCATAAAGGCTGTCATCGAGTTTGAAATTGTGTTCCACAGAAGCTATTTTTCATATCTCAAAAAAAAAAAAAAAAAAAAAAATGAAAAGCTAATAGACAATATGCCATGGGTTGAAATTAAGCAAGGCATTTGTATTTGTAAAGCACAATGGTGACAACCAATCCAGATCTGCAACCGCTAGTCCACTCAAAGCAAACATATGCTGTTGCCAACTTTCAAGCTCACTGAATATGCATTTTTGAAAATGTAAAAAAAAAAAAAACCCTGAATAAATGGGACCCAGGACACAGAAGGGCAGTATGGTATGACTGTGAAGGAGGAAGGGAGGCCATTATTAGGCTTGGTCATATGCCAGCCATACACACATTTGTCTGATCTCCACATAGTCTGAGCATTACACAGAAAAACAGTTGAGTCAAGACCTTAACACTGACACAAATACACTTTCACAAAACTTAACCACTCGGCCTGGTCAACTATATTACTCTAAGAAAAAAATGGGCAAGTAAGTTAATAAATAAATAAACAATAATAACAGTTTCTGGATGTTGATTCTGATTAATTTTGTTAACAACAGTGCCATCTCCTGGCCAAAAAAAAAGTTTTCTGAATTTGGACCGTATGTGATTGATGTGCATTGCGCACCAATCGGTGATGTGAATGCAACCAATCAGGTATCAGATTTCATTGACCATTAGACACGCCCACAAACTTTGTGCGGAGGAGGGTGAATACACTTGCATGTACGTTTGCTCATTTTAACCTGTTTACTTACCAACCCAGTCTTCACTCTGTTTTACTAACTAACTTCATGAAAAATTACACTCTATTATAGTACTGAAAATAATTCAAATGCATTAACCCATGCAGTGTATCTACATTTCCCTGACAAGTGTTTAATAATGACAAAACGTCAATATTTTTTCTACTGTAATGCAAAATAATGATAATTTGTTATTTTATTATAATGGTAATATATTTGACTTCATCAGCTAAGAATCCTTGGTCACACTCTAGTGGATGAGTTTGCGTTTTTAATATTTCATTTTGTTATATGAAGTTCACATTACAACTTTTATAGAATTTATTTGGACTACTTTTAAAATGTGTTGTTAATAGATTTGCATTTAGAATATAGTTAATGTTAGCTCATATAATTTTGAAAAACATTTACAATATACACACAGATTATACAGTATACATGGTTTACAAAAATACACATAAGTTCCATCCTGAACAACAATTTTGCCTCTAATAAAGCTTGAGCTACTGTAAAATATTAGACTTGCGATTGTTAAATATTAGTTGAATACAGAATATTTTTATTGTGTTATTTCTCCACTGAAAAATAATTGGCATAGAATTATTCATTTTACCATTAATTAATAATAATAAAAAAAAAAACTATAAAAACCTTATAAAACCTTTTCCAGTAATCTTGGTTTTATTTACTATTTCAAATTTTTAATATAAACTACAAGCTTAGACTTAGTAAGACAAAGAAGTCCAAAAATTATTCCAAAAATGTAGTTTTTAACAGAGAATCATATCAAAAGTGTACACTGTTTTTAGTTAGTAGACAAATGTGTTTTTTGATAAGCACATTGACTTCCTCTGTATGCGCTGTCTTCCATATATCTATTTCAGATTGAGTTTCATATATCGGCTAAGGTGTCCACCATCCTCGAGGGTCCCAGATAGAGTCAACACCTAAGGTAAGACTGCACATCCCCCGCCACTCCTTCCACATCATCCATTTATCTATGCGCATGCGTGTTTATGATATCACTTGAGATTTGAGACAGGCTAACACTCTCAGTTGACATCTCACACCTGGTGCCAGTAGTTCAGGTCTTGGTAACCCTGTAGGAAGTGCCCACAGCGGACAGAGAAAGATGGTGAGGGGAAGTTGGAGAATGGCTGTCGCTGTCCGTCTCATGTCTAATTACAGGCTCATGAGTCATGTCTCAAAGAGTTCTGTTCTGCGGTGACAGCCATGTGGTGGCACCAGGTGGCCTTTGATCAAGAGACGCGGGCTAAGATATAATTTTGCACGAGGAGCCAGTTCCTCACCTCCACTTAACGAGTGGTGCTGTGACAGATTTTTATTTATTTAATTCCGCCAGAACCGCTCGTGCACAGAGCGGGGTCGTCTGATAAGTGTGTTTTTTTCCGAATGAAGTGCAGACCGTTTTGATGATAGAATACGCAATCAAATTCAGCTTGAAAGAGTCTTAGCATTCAAAGCATTTGGCTTACAAGGGAAGTCCATTCAACATAAGGAGCATAAAAAGCAGATGTTGGAGTGGGGAGTTGTGGGTAAAATTTCATTCTACAGTACTAACGCTACCTTTTACATGTCTATATGAAGATTTCAGATGCCAAAACCTCTACTGTAAGTCCATCTGAGATATGTCTGAGATACTTTTTCTTTTAAATAAGCATTTTTATCAGGCTGTTATGTTTAGGTTCAGTATTTTCACTTTAATAGCAACGAAAAGGTTATTAGTCAGTTATGGAATGCCTTGAACATAATTGTAATTTATATGCGCTGACATATTTTTTTTTTTTTACTTTATTTATATTTTATATAAATTAATGTGCTTTCACAACTAATGACAGAGACACTGAAATCTTCTTTATTATTATTATTATTTATTTTTCAAACCTTCCTAAAATCTGTCTTACTGCTGTCATACTAGCAAAGGTCTTTATGAAACTTTAAACTTTAAAAGCACATTGTTGCTTAGTTTTGTTGTATTACCAGCAAAATCATTGTGGATATTTCATATATTACTTCCCCTAAATTAATTACTAAAGCAATATTCAGTGTTGAGGAGTAAATAAAAGTGGCGGTCTTAATAATTAAACAAGAATTTAACATTTTTCAAGTAACAAGCCATATGAACAACTAACAGTGAAACATGATTTTTTACTGCTTTGCATTTTTAAAGAAATGACATACCCTGAATATGATCTGAAAAATAATAGAGTATATAATGTTAGCTACTTTTTGGGGTGTAGAGTGAACTACTGAAGGGTAGCTGCTATCCTGTCCTCAAACGCAGGTGTGTTTTGCAAGCATGGGCATTTACGAAACCCAGCCAAATGTTTGTACCTTGCACTTATATTTATGCTTCCCCATTCCATGCATGTATCTTGTCCTAAGTAGCATTTCTGGAAATGTTTCCCTGTCTCCTCTCTGAGGCTAATGACAGGCAATTTTTCATTTTTCTTTCCTCCCGCAGGTTGAAATTTCAAACAAATCCAACGCTGAAATATTTATGCCCTCCTCCTTCAAGTGGAATTATGACAAACATTACACACACTCTTCTGAGCGTGCCCAAGTTCTACGTTCAAGAGAGTAGAGGCTACAAAGTCTTTTCCCCTTATCTTTTAGTGTTGTTTTATTTATCAGTCCACGTTGGGATTGTGTAAACCACCACTTGTGCATCAGTATCTATCTCCTATTTTCAGGTTTTTAGTTCATATCTGGTAAAAAAGGAAAAAAAAAAAGAAAAACATGAATTCTCAGCCCCTCTCAGACTGGCACTAATGTGATTTTTCTGAATCAAGTCCAGTCTCTAAAACATCAAACCACAATATTTGCATGGAATTATTCTGATGGTATTAATATCGCGCTCATGTGGGAGGGATGAGTGATGCATTTAATATTTTCCCTTAAGCACCGCTTTGTAAAACACCGGGGAGATTTTATAATTTCCTAGGCTGCCTTTTGGTGGCGCTAGATTTCTGAGAAACAGGCTGACGGTTTAAACACATTAAATCTGTTGCACAGAGCTTCCTTCCAGAGCCTAAGTATATTCACACATAGCAATCTGGGTTACATATGGAGCTAGGGCCACAATTAATGTTTGTGTCCAACAAATACTCAGTACCAGGTGTGTTGAAACAACACACACACTCATTTCTTCATCAGGTGAACATGTTCCTCCACAGGTTATTCACTTGATGAATAAGATGAACCTTCCTTGCCCGTTTGTACCAGCAATGGCTCCTCCACCAATGGTGAGTATGCGCTTTTGCAAATGTTTATGTTATTTTAAATTCAATTCAAGCAACCCAGGGCAGCATGATGACGAATGTATAATATGAATCAGGCCTCATGCCTGATTTGCTTTTTACTGAATCCCATTAATATAAGTTCTCTGCTAATACTGATGAGCTACACGGCTGTGAGAAGGTGTAACCTACTCATCTGCACCTTTCAGTTTGAGATGGCTCCAGGGCCACTGCCACCTTTCCCCCTAGAGAACCCTCCTCTGCTGGAGCAGGAGGAGGGGGCGTCAGACAGTGAAGAAGAATCCGAGTATATGAAAGTGGAGACGAGGAGGACAAAGAGAGGTTGCTGGTTTTCCCCCTTTTATATTTTATCTACAAGCTCTTTAGATTGGCATTATTAGGTAACCTTGGTGTTCAGCGTAGTGTGTACAAGAACGTTGTTTAAACTGCTTTAAAAAGTTCGAATTAGTGGTTGACCGATATGGGTTTTTTGACAGCCGATGCCGATATATTGGAAAGCAAGGGGGGCTGATAGCCGATATAAAGCCAATATATATTTTTCTTTTTTATTAATATTTAAGAAATTTGAAATCATTTGACAATGGATAAAAAAAAAAAAAATTGCAAAATAAACATACTTATACTTTAGATGACAAAGTATTTTTCACAAATAAATATTTAATACAAATATAATTAAAAAGGAAGTAAACACTGTAACCAACAGGGCACTCAGTATTCTGGGAAGATTGTGTGCATTGGGAATCATATTTTTCAAATAAAGCCAGGGTAACACTCATTTTACATACAGCACACAGAGAAAATGACATGAATATGACAGCGAGCAAATGCATAAAGCACAGCATAATTTGAAATCAATTTGAAAATGCACAGTTCACAAGATCTCACAACAGGATCCGGATAAGTTTGCAAAATTAAATGATCATTAGCCATTAAAAGATTCGTTTAAATGATAAATGCGTATTTGCTTAATGCTGAGAGGCAAACGTGAAAGAATTAATGTTTGCCTTTCTATTACTATACATTAATTCCTTTGAACAACCGTTCTATCTGATTATTAGACAGACTTCTATCCATATTGGACAGAACAACAGGGAGAATGAGCTCAGCTGTGTGCGCCTTTGGCTCTGCCTTCAAAATAAAAGCCCCGCCTCGAACACATCGGCCAAGCAGAAAAACTTATCGGTATATCGGTCGACCACTAGTTATAATGATAAGAAATTTTTCCTGAGTTGCATGTTAAAATGATTTCTGGATAATCATGTGACACCGAGTAATGAGTAATGGCTGGTCAAAATTTGAAAATTCAGCTTTGTCATCACAGGAATACATTTCATTTTTAAATATATGGACAAAGATAGTAGTTAATTAAAACTGTAATAAAACTGCTCAATATCACAGTTTCTACTGCATTTTTATTAATATATATATAAAATATTTCATTAATAATAATGTTTTCATGATATGGCCAGTAATCACTAAATAGTCAATACAAAAATATATACAAATGTGCCTAAATAAATTAAAAATAAGATACTAACAATAAGAAGTTTGTTGTTTTAAATGCTACAAGTGAGTTTAAGCATCACGACATTGTATGAAAAATGTATAGTTATTTTGAGATTTGTTAAAGATAACATTTAATCATGTTATTAAATTGTTTTTAAAAAATAATTTTAATGATAAACAAATTTGTATGTAAAAACTAAATTAGCATAGACAATTCAAACATCTATTATATTGGCCAATACTAATGAATACATAAAAAAAACACTTAGAACATTTTACAGGGACGTTTCTCCTCTGACAGAATATTAAGCAAATTTATGTCTGTCACTTCACAATCTGTTGTCCAATATCTAAAAATAATTGTGGTAGTATTTTTGACTATGCATAAGCACTATTGGAACATTTACTTATTGACAGATTGTCAGCCTCCAGAATGGCAGCAGCTGCAAAAGCTACAAAAAGTTCAGTTTGTTTGTTTTGTTGCCATGTTTTACCTTGTGTTCAAAAGACATACATGTTTAATAGCTTCTCACTTCTTCTCTCTGGGTTCCATAAAGGATGATCAGACTGATGGGCCTTGTTAACCAGTCATGCAAAAGACCGTTGAGAACAAAGACTTCTTCCAAGAGAAAGAAACTCAAACTAAAAGACCTCCTGTTTATTACCAAACCAGATTCCCACGGGTAAACTCTATCAGCTGCTATCATTAATTAAGTAAAACAAAACAGCACCTTATAGTTTCAAAAGACCACCTTCAGTAATACAAAAAAATTAGCAGGTAGCTCAGTGTTGTATCTCTCAGTCCCTCAGGCCCAGCCTTGCAGCCATCAGACGTGTTTGAGCATCCTCAGAAGCTTGGACAGAAAAAAATTGAGTTCCCTATATCGGCTTAGGTGTCCACTCTCCTCGAGGGACCCAGACAGAATCAAGAGCTGCAGTTTGCAGATGCGACCGAGGGTAAGACTGCATGTCCCCCGCCACTCCTTCCACATCATTCATTTATCTATCCGCCTACATTACCGAATGCACCCTGGGTTGAGCCATCCATCCTGAGCGGACCTGCTCAATTAACACAGCAATTAGCCCTGAGAATAGTGACTCAGCTGGAGAGAAGATTTAATGTATTGGGCTGTCAGCAGGCCGAGCTGCTCTTGCCATGAGGCGTCGAGACCCTCCCCTGCATCAGGATAACCCTGAAAGTTTATTCGGGAATCAGGAATGACGGAACGAGCAAGATTAAAAGCACATGAAACTTTTTGGTGCATTGTTAAAAAAAAATCTTTGCCTGAACTTACTGTGAAAAATACATTTAAGGTTTTACAGAACTTAAATTTACAGTAAAAACCTGTATAAACTGATATAATGTTAATATACCAACCTACTAAAATACTAAATCTAAAATCTAAATAAAGTGCTTAATCAGTTTTTTACCTTTATAATACACCTATAACCAACAAAAACACAGGTGGACATGAAAAAGCCACATGTACAACCAAAAATAATCACAAGTAGATTTTACACACACATCAAACACACTTTTAAATGGACACAACACAGAGCGCTTGCTGAAGAGCTGACGCTGTTTTCACTGGATGCATTTTTAAAGCTTCCTGTACGCTACGCGTTCATGCAGACGCATGTCAAATATAAAGTTTCCCACAATAAATAATAGAAATGTCCATATATATTTTTTCACTGTAAATTATAAGAAACGAAAATTCTTTACAGAGTGCAGGTATGGCTTATCAATTATTTATCTACGCAGAAGCATAATAAAAGTCATCCACTGCAGTCAAATTGACATCCACAGTATTTTGTTTACCCATATCTTCCTGTTTGTTTTCCATGAATGTCTATGACCTAAAAGGGAGACAGAAAACCTTCCACAGTCAAAGACAAACAGCTTTCCTAACCTGTTGAAAAAAGAAACAAGCACAGGGCAGGTAGTTATTTGCAGTGTGCTCGCGTTTAACTGATAAACAATGTTTAAATGAAAAGAAACATCAAAGGAATCCACCTCTCTGAGGGAAACTTATCAGCACTTCTTGCTCTAGCACACATTAGGCACTAGATCTGTCAGACAAGTTTCCAGAGGATTTGTGTAGCCTCGCTTCTTCCCATAATTCCTCATATGCGCTTTGCTTACGGCTTACTGCCAACTGCCAGGTGACATCTCCAACTGTGCTATGAAATACCTGAAAGAAAACCCCACAGAGCATGCACAGACATAGTGTCACCCTTAGAGATTAATACACTCGCCTGTTTTTTTTTTCCCTTCTGGCATGAATATTCAATTTTATCTGTTTTTACGTGCCTTTTGTTATTAATTACATTGATTTTGCTTTCATGCACGACAAGAAAACATTCCTGTGCTTTTGTTTACTAGTTTGTTTTGAAGTCGAAGCTTGTCATTTTGATATGTGTTCACACAAGGCTTCGGTGCCGCCTTTCACTTGTCATCGTTGAAATCTGCAACAGGCAGCCTGTCTCAGACAAATTGAAATTGAGCTCCTTGACAGTTCAAAACACACTCTAATTATGTTCATGCGACTTTTTTCCAAGACATGGCAGAGATGGAGGTTTCCGTTCAGGAAGCTGCGGAAGGGTTTGGGAAAATCTACCCAAGCGCTCCAGTCCCCAGACAGGAGGAAGAGAGGGAGGAAGATGAGGACATTCCCTCTGAGTTCATCTCTAGGAGAGAGCTAGAGAGAGGGAGACTCTCTAGAGACGGTGAAACACTCTCAAATTGTGCACGCATAGACTCTGTTCTTCTTTGTAGTACACCGAACATCAAATAGAATTGAGCAGCTCTACTAAAGAATTTTCCTTTGAGTGTTCACAAGAAACATACAGCTGATCTTTAAAGAGGAAATTAATATTTGATACGACGCACACCAGGTTGTTGTCATATGACTGTTTGCATGTTTCAGATGATTGTGAGTGATTGCTCAGATATATTTAGTTAAATTCAGTCAGTCATTTCTAAACGTACTTTTGACAGCTTTATCTCTCAGATTTACTTTTGGCATGACTATGTGCGTCTGTTGTATTGATTTATTATTTTATTGACCCTTTACATTACCAGAGATGAAGAAAATGTCTATCTTTAAAAATTATGAACCTTGAGAGCCAACCTGTAGGCTTTATGTTAAGAAAATTGCAAAGCAAGTTGAAGAAAAAGTAAGTATCTGCTTTACCAACACAAATAAAGAAACTACATTTTACTACTGGCTGATATATATAAACACACACACACACACACACACTGGTTTTTGTGGTTTAGCAGTACTCTGATGGCCAAACAAGTTGGATGGTGGTTTAAGGGGACACCCCTTTCCCGGTGTCCTACAGAGATGATAAAACTATCAAAAATTTTGTTTTGCTCTGCAGAATACAAATATCACTTTGGATTTTCTTTACACACAATAGAATGGATAATATGACCATATGATATTTTGGTGGTACACAAGGACTTTCACGCCCCTCCTATAATGTTCCCGCCCATTACATAATTGGGATTTATAGGGTCAGATTGATTTATGAGGACACTTGTTTTACAATACACAAAACATGTCCGTTCTCTGGATTACAGGGACCCATGTGTTTTACAGGTACATGACCCATACACAACACACAGACATGTCCCTATGCTGCATTACCAAGACTGAGCTGGTTAAAGAGTACTGGATCTTTAACACAATACACAACATTACAGACACCAATGTATTTTAGAAGTACTTTAATAATGACTTAAATTTGTGACATAAAAACAATAAATACAAAATTTTAAATTCGCCAATTATTAAAATGATTAATCTTTCTATAAAAAAAGGAATGCCACACAAATCAAAACAAACAACAAATAATTAAGTCTAATTTACAAACTAAAAAAAAAAAACTATAAATCAAAAGGCATGCCTCATGTTGTAAGTACCTCACTAAATGTTAGGAATGCACCGGTTGACCGGCCATAAATCAGAACTGGACGGTTTTTACTTAAAATACACGAATGGCAATCGGCCGTTTTTTTTTTTTTTTTTCAGTCAATTTTTCCGTAAGTGCGCCCGCGTGCACGGACTACATTGTAATCATTCGCTATCATGTCATTTGTGTGGAAGTATTTCAAAATCTGTGTGCTGGACACGGGCAGCACGAGCTACACGTCTGAGGAATAGACAGCAGGAAGTGAACAGCCGCTGGTGTACTGCCGCACAAATAAAAGCCTTTCCTGTGCTCACTGAAGCTGCGTGAGCGTATCGTACCTTTCTGTGCCCTGCACAAGAGAAGACAGTGAAGGATGTTCAGATCAACTTCTTGCGAGCTGGATGAGAAACGACTGAAAAGCCAGAAGTAAACGTCAGCTCAGTATAGGAGGATTACTTTTCTTTTTCCTTAAAATTACATTGACTTAATTTGATTTAAAAATCACCTGCTGTAGCACACTGAAAAAAGTTTCATTCATCCAATTAAAATATTTTAGGGTAATGATTCACATTTATATTTTTTAACTTGAGAATAGTTATTTATTTTTCATTGGCTCAAGTAAAAAAATATATAGATGTGAATCATTACCCTATTTTATTTTATTTTTAATTGGATGAATGAACCACTTTGCATCTGTGTTTTATTCGCACCAACATTATTTGATTTTAACATTTTGGAATAATATTTATATAGCATACTTTTTAGTCTCACTGGTAAAGACCTTGTTTTAAATTTAAAACCAAATTTAAAAACTAAAATACTGAATGCTGATGCTGAATGTGTGTTGATTGTGTTGATTGGACTGTAGAACTATGCAGTTATTGCCTTTAATTTCACATGATTACAGTTAATCTTTTCATTTAAGGCCAGTTCTCTGTAGTTTCAACCCAATTCAAAAACAAAAGCTAAATGCTAATGTCTGTACCATCTGTGTTTGTATTGAATGTAGGCTACTTACTAATTTCAGATGGTTACAGTTATTGTTTTCAATAGCCAAAAGCCAGTTTGGCCTATTAAATACCAAATAAACATCTTGTTTATGCATATTTTCCTTTCTTGTTTGTTGCTTAAAAAAAAATAAAAATAATCGGAAATCTGTATCGGAATCGGCCAGTTTGCTTGTAAAAAAACTAAAAATCGGTATCGGCTTTGAAAAATCATGATCAGAGCATCCCTACTAAATACACAGTAAACATGCGATTAACTCGGAGCACACAATACATGCTGCAGATGTGTAGAGAAACTGATTTACCTTTAAAGGAATCGTTCACTTCCAGAAGGAAAACTCTGTCATCATGTACTCCCCCTCCACTTGATCCAGACCTGCATCAGTTTCTTTCTTCTGTTGAACACAAAAGAAGATCTGTTAGTATCTGAACAGCTGATGGGCACAGGTAACTTCTATGGTATTTTTTCTTCGTACTATAGAAGTTAACGGTGTCCCTCAGCTGTTCAGATACTAACAGATCTTCTTTTGTGTCCAACACTGATGCAGGTCTGGATCAAGTGGAGGATGAGTACATGACGACAGAGTTTTCATTCTGGAAGTGAAATACTCTTTAAGGGACAGGTCATCCAAAAATCAACGAGACATTTACAGAATTTTGTCATTTTTTGACAAACTGAAAGTTGAACTTGATTTCTACATGGAGAAATTTGTATTAACTGCTTCCATAACAGTTTTGCACTATGGGAAAAAAACAACAACCAAAGTGCTAATTATAATAGAATGGCATCAAGAAGACACAGGATGTACTGTAACATCACTTGCTTTGGGTTTTCCTTTTTAAGATAAATCCTTGATTTCTTACAAAATCCTGTATGTTCTGTGCACTGCATCTCACCAAAACTGGATCCTCAGCAGTTTTACACTGCTGGTTTTCAGTCATTGTGGCCAGTTTTCCTTTAGCTCTGTGGTCCTAAAATGTTTGATTACAGCTGTAACTTCATCGTTTGAGCAGGACACTTTCTGCCCTCTCCGTGGGTTTTCAGTTTCTGCATCACTCTCACTCTCTGTACAGAAGAATACATACTTTAGTGAGTTCTAACTCTACGAGAGCTCATGTACTTACATTGATGGTGCTATTGCAATCTAAACCTCTGGTACCTTCAGGAACTTCAGTGGTGCTCTCAATGGGCATCTTCTGAACACCTGCAGACAATCAGTCACATAATGATCAGGAAACTTAGAAGTAACCCAAACAGAAAAGACACATACATACATTTATATATATATATATTCTAATGGAATTGGCCTGTTAAACGTTTATTTTTGAAACAGTCATTTATCAGTTTTTTGCCTAAACACTAAGTATCAACATATTGGTATAGCCAGATAATACACTAATACAAAACTGACGCATCCCTAATTTTTAGTAATATTCTGTTAGTAATGCTGGATTAATACAATATAAGGTAACACTTTAGAATAGGGAACACTTATGAACTATTAACTACAACGTTTCCCTCAATAAATTCCTAATTTGCTGCTTATTAATAGTAAATAAGGCAGTTGTTACATTACTGTATTGGGTAGGATTAGGAATGTAGAATAAGGTCATTTAAAATAAGGCATTAATAAGTGCTTAATTACTACTAATAATAATATGCACGCTAATAAGAAAATACAGTGGTGTGAAAAAGTGTTGGTTCCTTATTTTTTTGCATGTTTATCACACTTTAATGTTTTGGATCATCGAACAAATTTAAACATTAGTCAAGGAAAACCAATGAACACAACATGCAGTTTTTAAATGAAGGTTTTTATTATTAAGGGAAAACAAGTGTCAAAACTACATGGCCCTGTGTGAAGAAGTGTTTGCCCCTAAACCTAATAATTGTTTGGGCAACCCTTAGCAGCAACAACTGCAATCAAGTGTTTGTGATAACTTTCAATGAGTCTGTTACAGCAGTGTGGAGGAATTTTGGTTCACTCATCTAAGCAGAATTGTAATTCAGCCACACTGGAGGGTTTTCAAGCATGAACAGCCTTTTTAAGGTCACGCCACAGCATCTCAATAGGATTCAGGTCTGGACTTTGACTAGGCCACTCTAAAGTCTTCATTTTGTTTTTCTTCAGCCTTTCAGAGGTGGACTTGCTGGTGGGTTTTGTATAAAGGTAAATCAGTAGCAAAACTCGAGAGGTTGAAGATCTGAATGTGAGAACTTGTCATATTAATATTTGTATTTGTAAGTTAAAATTTACACTCACAGCTCTGATGTGAAAAGCTGAATCTTTCAATTTGCACACATAGACAATGATCAAAACACCCGTGTTTTGAATTGGAAGTTGTAGATTAATAGTTACAAATGTGTAGAATGACATTCACACAAAGAAAATGACATACACACATGTTTACTACATATTTACTTTTGCACTTTACTTCAGTTTCGCTGCACAACGTCAAGTCGGCACTTACAACCTCTCAGATCTGGAAGTACAAGTTCAAATCCTAGCGCTCTTGACTTTTGCTACTCTTTTTGCGGTATTCTGTTGCAAAACTCACTTGTGCACTTGTAGCTATATGCAGATGTGAGAGAGCAGAGCTGGGGGCGGGGCTTTGGTGCGAATGAAGACATTTTATTGGTCGATGCCCGACCAATGAACAACGCCAACTGTTTTCACTGAATATCCTTAGCTTTGACAGGACTTTAAGACACTGCATTAATTTTGCCATTCAGGTATTATCTAGTAGACAAATAATGCAACATATTTTATATGTATATCCCACTGCATATTGCAGAGTAAACTCGCTGTACCAGAACATGCTTTGATCTCACCGCCACGCGGTCACGTGGTTCATGGAGCTATCAATAGTACTAAACTAAACGTTTAATCAATATGTTTGAAATGTATTAAATGGGACAGACAGTAGTTTCATTATATTTGCAGCAATTTCTAGTAAATTGTAACACATAAAGTGCATTGATTATGCATGGATAACTACGTTGACTAATGACTATGCATTACAATAGCATTTTAAACTGGAAAATGGAACAGCATTATGTTCTCATACTCCTCCTTGGCAGTTAAATGTAACTAAACAATTAAGTGTAACTTTTAACCAATAAAATAACTGTACTACATGTTAACTCAGTCCTGTTTAGTTAATTTGAAGAGATCATGGTACTAAATAATATGCGCAATAATTATGATCCATGAATGACCATTTGAAATATAAGATTTTCTAATATGGTTATTATTTATACTACAATAACTGTAGTATTTAGTTTTAAATTCCAGTGCAAAGAGGCACGCTTTAAATTAGAGGCATTTGGTGGACAGAAAGATAATATTCATATGAAATTCCATTGCTTAAGACACTAGATGGCCTTGTTGATGGTTAATAAATACATGTATTTAGCTCTACTAGCTGCTCAAAACAGTAGGCTATTTCTGGTCATAAGTGCTTATTTTTTTAGGTTTTGCTGTTTAATGTACATTTAGACATTATTAAACCTTCGATTTTTATTTTTATTTTTAAAATAATAATAATAATGTTGCATTTAAAAAGATTCATTACTGACAAGCAAATTAGGAATTTAACCCAATGAAGATGTTAAAATTATTTTTACAAAACATAAAAATAATAAAAACAGCATTATATTGCAACTCTGGTACAGTGATATGCAGTGGGATATACATATAAAATATGTTGCATTATTTGTCTACTAGATAATACCTGAATGGCAAAATTAATGCAGTGTCTTAAAATCCTGTCAAAGCTAAGGATATTCAGTGAAAACAGTTGGCGTTGTTCATTGGTCGGGCATCGACCAATAAAATGTCTTCATTCGCACCAAAGCCCCGCCCCCAGCTCTGCTCTCTCACATCTGCATATACAAGTGCACAAGTGAGTTTTGCAACAGAATACCGCTAAATGAGTAGCAAAAGTCAGAGCGCTAGGATTTGAACTTGTACTTCCAGATCTGAGAGGTTGTAAGTGCCGACTTGACGTTGTGCAGCGAAACTGAAGTAAAGTGCAAAAGTAAATATGTAGTAAACATGTGTGTATGCCATTTTCTTTGTGTGAATGTCATTCTACACATTTGTAACTATTAATCTACAACTTCCAATTCAAAACACGGGTGTTTTGATCATTGTCTGTGTGTGCAAATTGAAAGATTCAGCTTTTCACATCAGAGCTGTGAGTGTAAATTTTAACTTACAAATACAAATATTAATATGACAAGTTCTCACATTCAGATCTTCAACCTCTCGAGTTTAGCTACTGATTTACCTCCATAGTTTTGGATCATTTTCCTGCTGCAGAACCCAAGTTTACTTCAGCTTAAAGTCACGAACAGATGGCTGGACATTCTCCTTCAGGATTTTTTGGTAAACAGCAGAATTCCATTTATCACAGCAAGTCTTCCAGGTCCTGAAGCAGACCATCACACTACCACCACCATATTTTACAGCTGGCATGATGTTCTTTTTCTGAAATGCGGTGTTACTTTTACACCAGACATTACGGGACACACAACTTTTGTCTCGTCAGTCCACAGAGTATTCTCTCAAAAGTCTTGGGGATCATCAATATTTTTTCTGGCAAAACTGAGACGAGCCTTTAGTCTTTGTCTTGGAAATCTGCCATGCAGACCATTTTTGCCCAGTCTCTTTCTTATGGTGGAGTCATGAACACTGACCTTAACTGAGGCAAGTGAGGCCTGCAGTTCTCTGAATGTTGTTGTGGGGTCTTTTGTGACCTCTTGGATGAGTCGTCACTGTGCTCTTGGGGTAATTTTGGTCGGCCAGCCACTCCTGGGAAGGTTCTCCAGTGCTGTTCCACAAATCTAGTACAGTGGCTAGATGAACAAATAACCAGACGCCACCTGATTCTAATATTACATCAACGTTTAATAGTAATGACTTTATGAATTTCTTCACTAATAAAATAAATAACATCAGAAATACAATAACAAATGTAGATTTTACAGCGTCTAATACTTCAGTTTCATCCATCGCACCCAAAGATAAACTGCAGTGCTTTACAACTATAGGACAGGAAGAGCTAAATAAACTTTTCACTGCATCTAAACCAAAAACATGTTTATTAGATCCTGTACCCACTAAATTACTGAAAGAGTAGCCGAAGAACCGCTTCTCAATATCATTAACTCATCGTTATCTTTAGGTCACATCCCAAAACCATTCAAGCTGGCGGTTATCAAGCCTCTTATTAAGAAACCAAAACTAGATCCTAGTGAACTGGTAAATTATAGGCCTATTTCAAATATTCCATTTATGTCTAAAATTTTAGAAAAAGTTGTGTCTGCTCAATTGAGCTCCTTCCTGCAAAAAAATGATCTGTATGAAGAATTTCAGTCGGGTTTTAGGCCCCACCATAGCACAGAAACTGCACTTGTTAAAATTACAAATGACCTGCTTCTTGCGTCAGATCAAGGCTGCATCTCATTTCTAGTTTTACTTGATCTTAGTGCTGCGTTCGACACCATAGATCATGACATACTCATAGATCGATTACAAAACTATACAGGTATTCAAGGGCAGGCTCTAAGATGGTTTAGATCCTACCTGTCCGATCGGTACCATTTTGTTTATTTAAATGGGGAGTCATCTCATTTATCATCAGTAAAATATGGAGTGCCACAAGGATCCGTCCTAGGTCCCCTTCTATTTTCAATATACATGTTGCCCCTTGGTAATATTATTAGAAAATACGGAATTAGCTTCCACTGTTATGCTGATGATACTCAGCTATATATCTCAACGAGACCAGATGAAACTTCCAATTATCTAAGCTAACAGAGTGTGTTAAAAATGTAAAATATTGGATGACCAATAATTTTTTCCTATTAAATTCGGATAATGTCAATGTCAATATCACCTTTATTTATATAGCGCTTTAAACAAAATACATTGCGTCAAAGCAACTAAACAACATTCATTAGGAAAACAGTGTCAATAATGCAAAAATGATACAACCCGAATTCCGGAAAAGTTGGGACGTTTTTTAAATTTTAATAAAATGAAAACTAAAGGAATTTCAAATCACATGAGCCAATATTTTATTCACAATAGAACATAGATAACGTAGCAAATGTTTAAACTGAGAAATATTACACTTTTATCCACTTAATTAGCTCATTTAAAATTTAATGCCTGCTACAGGTCTCAAAAAAGTTGGCACGGGGGCAGCAAATGGCTAAAAAAGCAAGCAGTTTTGAAAAGATTCAGCTGGGAGAACATCTAGTGATTAATTAAGTTAATTGATATCAGGTCTGTAACATGATTAGCTATAAAAGCTTTGTCTTAGAGAAGCAGAGTCTCTCAGAAGTAAAGATGGGCAGAGGCTCTCCAATCTGTGAAAGACTGCGTAAAAAAATTGTGGAAAACTTTAAAAACAATGTTCCTCAACGTCAAATTGCAAAGGCTTTGCAAATCTCATCATCTACAGTGCATAACATCATCAAAAGATTCAGAGAAACTGGAGAAATCTCTGTGCGTAAGGGACAAGGCCGGAGACCTTTATTGGATGCCCGTGGTCTTCGGGCTCTCAGACGACACTGCATCACTCATCGGCATGATTGTGTCAATGACATTACTAAATGGGCCCAGGAATACTTTCAGAAACCACTGTCGGTAAACACAATCCGCCGTGCCATCAGCAGATGCCAACTAAAGCTCTATCATGCAAAAAGGAAGCCATATGTGAACATGGCCCAGAAGCGCCGTCGTGTCCTGTGGGCCAAGGCTCATTTAAAATGGACTATTTCAAAGTGGAATAGTGTTTTATGGTCAGACGAGTCCAAATTTGACATTCTTGTTGGAAATCACGGACGCCGTGTCCTCCGGGCTAAAGAGGAGGGAGACCTTCCAGCATGTTATCAGCGTTCAGTTCAAAAGCCAGCATCTCTGATGGTATGGGGGTGCATAAGTGCATACGGTATGGGCAACTTGCATGTTTTGGAAGGCTCTGTGAATGCTGAAAGGTATAAAGGTTTTAGAGCAACATATGCTTCCCTCCAAACAACGTCTATTTCAGGGAAGGCCTTGTTTATTTCAGCAGGACAATGCAAAACCACATACTGCAGCTATAACAACAGCATGGCTTCGTCGTAGAAGAGTCCGGGTGCTAACCTGGCCTGCCTGCAGTCCAGATCCTTCACCTAAAGAGAACATTTGGCGCATCATTAAACGAAAAATACGTCAAAGACGACCACGAACTCTTCAGCAGCTGGAAATCTATATAAGGCAAGAATGGGATCAAATTCCAACAGCAAAACTCCAGCAACTCATAGCCTCAATGCCCAGACGTCTTCAAACTGTTTTGAAAAGAAAAGGAGATGCTACACCATGGTAAACATGCCCCGTCCCAACTATTTTGAGACCTGTAGCAGAAATCAAAATTGAAATGAGCTCATTTTGTGCATAAAATTGTAAACTTACTCAGTTTAAACATTTGCTATGTTATCTATGTTCTATTGTGAATAAAATATTGGCTCATGTGATTTGAAAGTCTTTTAGTTTTCATTTTATTAAAATTTTAAAAACGTCCCAACTTTTCCGGAATTCGGGTTGTAGTTAAAGGCAGTTCATCATTGGATTCAGTTATGTCATCTCTGTTCAGTTAAATAGTGTATGTGCATTTAAGACAGAGATATTAATTATTGGACCAAAAAAAAAAAAAAAACAGTACACAGAATCTAGTAGACTACAGTTTGCAACTAGACGGATGTACTGTTACTACCTCTACAGTCAGAAATCTGGGTGTTATATTAGACAGCAACTTGTCTTTTGAAAATCATATTTCCCATGTTACAAAAACTGCATTCTTCCATCTTAGAAACATTGCCAAGCTACGAAACATGTTATCTGTTTCTGATGCAGTAAAAAGCTAGTTCATGCATTCATGACCTCTAGACTGGACTATTGTAATGCACTTCTAGGTGGTTGTCCTGCTTCTTCAATAAACAAGCTACAGGTAGTCCAAAATGCAGCAGTTGTTTTCCCTTAATAATAAAAACCTTCATTTAAAAACAGCATGTTGTGTTTACTTTTATGTTAGTTACCTTTGACTAATATTTAAATTAGTTTGATGATCTGAAACATTAAAGTGTGACAAACATGCAAAAAAAAAAAAAAAATAGTGTTACGCAATAATATTTTTAACTTTGATTATTTAAAAAAAACACTTAGCTGACACATACCAGCATTACTGGAGTCTCCTGCAGCTCCAGCAAGAGCATCATCATCAGAATCACTTTCTTCAGGATCAGCATCAGAATCTGTCATGTTGATCTCATCTTCAATGAAAAATAAAACTCAGAACATGAAAAACATCTGCATTCAGAAGTCAAACACGATCACACACCATTTATAAACCATACCTAATGACACTACATTCTACAGTGAACACAAGACATGTTTCAGAGAAGAGTTTCCTTAAACCTCCCTGTGAGTTACTTACAATCATAATAGAACATTTACGTTACAGACCTTAAAAGGTACTGGTCAATATATTACTACAAATCTGTATTTAGAGCAGGGGTGTCCAGACTCTGTCCTGGAGGGCCAGTGTCCAGCAGAGTTTAGCTCCAACCCCAGACACACCTGAAGCAGATAATACTAGAAACCTCCAGTCAGGTGTGTGAAGGACACTGGCCCTACAGGACTGAGTCTGGACACTCCTGATTCAGACATAGACTAATATTACTGAAAGTGAAAACAGGTCATTAAATTACATACATTTGGTAACAGCTAAGTATATCACAGCCCATGAAGACATCAGACTTCAGAGCATTCACTGTTGCACTGAAATAACAGTTCATCCGAAACATGTGAATACCTCCTTAACTCCTTCAGCGGGGCACAAACGCTCTGCTCCTCATTCAGCACATGCTCTTTGACAGGTGACATCTGAAAACAATGAAAAAAAGCCAGGCTCATGTAGAGATGATTTCTTACAATTAGAGCTGCAACTAACGATTATTTTTTCTGTTAGTCGACTACTCCAACGATTATTTTTATTACAATAAATAATTTATCTAATGTTCTTTTTTTGATTCGCTAATGAATCCTTTTGATAACTTTACAAAAAATTATAAGTACAACTTCTAATATAATATTTCAACCTTTATTCATTTTCAACCAATGTGGTTGAAGTTTTTACAGTATACAAAAATAAAGAGGCAAAGAAACTTATTTTACTATGGTTAATATGAGTTTACATTTGCGCTTCTAATTAAACCACAGTAGCCACAAATTTACAGTTGTCTGAGACGTCATGAAATGTTCTTTAGCATCACAAACCATAAAATGTAGTCAGGGTTCTGCTATGGTTTCCAGAGATCTGGAGCTGATTCTGGGTAGCTCAGTGGTCTGTGACTGTTGTCTTGCGGCGCGCTGTCTTTTAAGGGGCCGTTCACATATCGCGTCTTTTGCGCGCTCAAGTTCGTTATTTCCAATGTAGGCGCGCAGTATGCGACCGCGTCGCTTGTTCGAAACCCGCACCAACACAGACTTACTTTATTTTATCCTTACTTCAGCCGCTACAGGTGATCATACCAATAACTTGTAATCTTTACAAGAATATCAGAATCATGCAATGAGCAAGTCTGCTTTTATTAGACACTTAATAATATCACATCAGTTTGTACTTTTAGAATCGCCGAATCTGCTGCGGTCGTTCCATCACATCTGCAGCAGAGACCTGAATCAGGAAGTTGGTCGTCGACGTATTTTTGTAGTCGACGTAATCGATGACGCCGACGCGTCGTTGCAGCACTACTTACAACATCAATCTAACATTTCATAAAATATTTAAATGCACATTTTATTACCTGCTCAACACAGTCCGGATCATCCAATAGTAACCGGTCCTTCTTCAGAGTCACCTGAAATTAAGGAAACAGAAATTAAAAAAAAAAACATTCTAGTGCAGACGAAGGATTTAGGGACTGTACAAATTGATAATGCACATATACTGGAGTCCATAAACACTGACTGATCACTGACACATGAAATCAAAAAATACATTTTAAATTAATTCAATCAATTAATCAATCAATCAATCAGTCGTAGTACCTTCTATACGTCTGTGTCTTCTGACTGGGACAGAGTGTTGACTTCAACAGTGGACGGTTCAAGCACACTATAGAAAAGTCTAGAAAAGAACATCAAATTAGACATCTGTGACAATAAATGAGTGCATAAAATACTGATTTAAAACATTAAATTATTTTATAATCTTGCTTCTATTTTATCAATGTAATTTACAAGTAAGATTACAATATTTCAAATCAATATTTAAATTTTCAAGTGTTACCCAAGTTAATGTTCATGACTTTGTAAGTATTACATTACATGCATGTATATTGCAGTGTGTCAGGTTGTGCGCATGTTAACACCTGTGTTACGAGGACCCTGTTCTATGAGGACCATCATAAGAACATGGTCTTGACTTGACTGAAGAGTCTCAGTATGTTAGATTGAAAAACGTCTGGTCTATTTGTATCCTTGTTATTACCGGGACATTGGTTACTAGACAAATGTGGAGAGCTCATTTCAAGCATTTCTGTGTATGAGAAAAACTGGTGATTTGAGACACAGTGTCTGTGTTAGTTATACAGCATGAAACCAAGACTCACTTTTAACACCCACAATAATGCAGCAAATAAATGTCTCTTAGAAACACATGTGGACAACGTAATCTGTTCTACTCTTTTAAGGACTAACACAATTATTTCAAGAACTTCTTGGATACTTTATAGCTGCTGTGCCTTGTTCAGAGTTCTTTATCAGAATCAGAATCAGAATCAGAATCAGAAAGAGCTTTATTGCCAAGTATGCTTGCGCATACAAGGAATTTGTTTTAGTGACATAAGCTTCCAGTAAACAGAGACAACAACACACAGACAAAAAAAAAAAAAAAAAATTACAGGAGATTTACAAATTGGCAAATAAATAAGTGTATAAACAATTGTGCTATAAATGATAATGGAATAGGATTGAGTGAGATGCAGGAATGTTCTAGGATGGAGGGGTAACAAATAAATATAAGGATATTGCACATTTTTACATAAGTTTAAGTGGGAAACATTTAACTGTTCATGAGGTAGATTGCCTGGGGGAAGAAACTATTCTTGTGCCTTGCTGTTCTTGTATTTGCGGCTCTGAGGCGCCGGCCAGATGGCAAAAGTTCAAAGATGGGGTGACTTGGATGTGAGGGATCCAGAGTGATTTTCTGAGTCCTTTTCCCTCACTCTGGATGTGTACAGTTCTTGGAGGGTGGGCAGGGGAGCACCAATAATCCTTTCAGCAGTCCGAACAGTTCTCTGTAGTCTTCTGATATCTGATTTTGTTGCTGAACCAAACCAGACAGTAATTGAAGTACACAGGACTGACTCAATGACGGCTGAGTAGAACTGTTTCAGCAGCTCCTGTGGCAGGTTAAACTTCCTCAGCTGGCGAAGGAAGTACAACCTTTGTTGGGCTTTTTTCACAATGGAGCCAATGTGATTGTCCCACTTCAGGTCCTGAGAGATGGTGGTTCCCAGGAATCTGAATGACTCCACTGCAGTCACAGTGCTGTTCATGATGGTGAGTGGGGAAAGTGCAGGGGGGTTTCTCCTAAAGTCCACAGTCATCTCCACTGTTTTGAGCGTGTTCAGCTCCAGGTTGTTAAGACTGCACCAGACAGCCAGCTGCTCAACCTCCTGTCTGTAAGCAGACTCGTCACCGTCCTGGATGAGGCCGATGACTGTAGTGTCGTCTGCAAACTTCAGGAGCTTGACAGAGGGGTCTTTAGAGGTGCAGTCGTTGGTGTACAGGGAGAAGAGCAGAGGGGAGAGAACACATCCCTGAGGGGCACCAGTGTTGGTGGAGCAGCTGTTTGACATGAATTTCCCCAGTCTCACTAACTGTTGCCTATCTGTCAGAAAGCTGGTGATCCACTGACAGATAGAGCTAGGAACAGAGAGCTGGGTCAGTTTGGTCTGGAGGGTTGTTGGGATGATGGTGTTGAAAGCCGAACTAAAGTCCACAAACAGGATCCTCACATAAGTCCCTGTTTTGTCCAGATGTTGCAGGATGAAGTGCAATGCCATGTTGATTGCATCATCCACGGACCTGTTTGCTCGGTACGCAAACTGCAGGGGGTCCAGTAAGGGTCCAGTGTTGTCCTTCAGATAAGCCAGAACCAGTTTTTTTAAACGACTTCATGACGACAGACGTTAGAGCCACAGGTCTGTAGTCGTTAAGTCCTGTTATCTTGGGTTTCTTTGGAATGGGGATTATGGTTGAGCGTTTGAAGCAGGAAGGCACTTCACACAACTCCAGAGATCTGTTGAAGATCTGTGAAAAGATGGGGGCCAGCTGGTCAGCACAGGTTTTCAGACAGGCTGGTGTAACGCCATCTGGGCCTGGTGCTTTAGACTCTTTAGACACTGATTCTACTCAGTTATCATTTGAAAATACTGAATGTTTTTGAATAAATAATATGCAATCTTGGAGAATGTTATTTAAATAAAAAAGCCAAAATAATAATAATTATAATAATAATAATAATGATGACACAAATATGATAAAACTGCAGAATACAGTAGTATACTGCCTGAAAGTCAATTTCAAACAAGGGGAGCGACTTTTTACCAACTTATATTACAATATACTTAATCTAAAGATAACAATTAGACGTTTTCAATATCATACGGCCACAATGAGATGTGAATGATCCATATTTAGCCTAATATTCACATCCACACAGCCCAATGTCATGGTGATAACTAGGGTCTTCAAATACCAGGCTTTTGTCAAACAAACGACACACTGAAGGCGTTTCTCAATGTCAAGGATACTTCCTTGGCAGGACTGGTCCTTCCAAGTCACTTCCTTCAGAGGCTAGGTGAGGCTCCTCTTTAGCATTCGGAGAACACGTAAATGGAACAGGTTAGCAAGTGCACCTCATTGCGTCATTACGTCAGTGAAAAGGTCAGTTTGAATAACGCTGTGGTATAATGGTATAATATTAACGTTAAATTACTTTGGACAACTTAACTAGTTATTTATAAAAGAAATGCCGGTTACGCAACCAAGCTAACAATTGTTAAATGACAGGTCCGGTTCAGTAAGCCATCAATAACGTAATTTGTATTTGTATAATTTACAATATCAATATGGTAGTAATTTGTACTGGCAAACTTATATTTACTACAGTTATAACAAATGTTTGGTAACGTAAATAAAAACGGTGAACGCTCATACTCTGCTAACATTCGACATTTTTGAACAAGATAGCAATGCTGCGCGCATAGGATTGTGGGTGATTTGAGAGCGCGAAGGCTACACATATGCATCAGTTCCTGTGTATGGGATATTCTTCGAATGAAGGACTCAGTCCTTGGTTGAAATTCCGAGGATCCTCGACATTGGAACAGTCCTTCGACGGATGTCGATGACGTAGCATCCTTGAAATTCTGGCTTCCAAGGATCCTTCCTTGACATTGAGAAACGCCTTGAGATTCTTCAATCAAACATCAAGACCATGTTCTTATGATGGTCCTCATAAAACAGGGTCCTCGTAACACGGGTGTAAACACACACACACACAAGACCATGTTCTTATGATGGTCCTCATAAAACAGGGTCCTCGTAACACGGGTGTAAACACACACACACACACACACACACACACAAGACCATGTTCTTATGATGGTCCTCATAAAACAGGGTCCTCGTAACACAGGTGTAAACACACACACACACACACACACACACACAAGACCATGTTCTTATGATGGTCCTCATAAAACAGGGTCCTCGTAACACAGGTGTAAACACACACACACACACACACACACAAGACCATGTTCTTATGATGGTCCTCATAAAACAGGGTCCTCGTAAAACAGGTGTAAATATACACACAATGTGACATCAAGACCATGTTAAGACTATGTTCTTATGATGGTCCTCATAAAACAGGGTCCTCGTAACACAGGTGTAAACACACACACACACAAGACCATGTACTTATGATGGTCCTCATAAAACAGGGTCCTCGTAACACGGGTGTAAACACACACACACACACACAAGACCATGTTCTTATGATGGTTCTCATAAAACAGGGTCCTCGTAACACGGGTGTAAACACACACACACACAGAAGACTATGTTCTTATACTCTGAATATCGTGTGTAATCAGTCCAATGGAAGGGCGTGACGTCACCGACGTGGTGACGTAAGCGACCAGGAAGCTATAAAAGCACGTGCCACGCAGCTGGCGTCAGCTTCGAGTACCAGCAAGCGCCGGCAGGGGTGCCGGGGGTATGGCTCCGAGACGCAGCGTCTCGTTCCCTCGAGGAACTAGGGTTACATACGTAACCTAGAGACGTTCCTCTTCCTGAACGCGTTCCCCAAAGCGCTTCGACGCAGCTCGAGTTCCTGAAGAGGAACTTTACTATAATCCAATAAATCAGAATTGACAGTATAGAGGTGTCAGTACCGTGCATCTCCATGGCCCTCAGAATCACCATAATCGTATGGGATCTTTTCACCAGGACAGATGCTCCTTGTGGCAAATAAACATAAGTGAGGTTCAGAAAATTCTAAAGATTGCATAACATTTGCTTTAGTGTGTGGTCTAGAACATAATTCTCACTTTAGTACCAGCTACATAACCCTGTTCAATCTTTTCCGCAGGATCTGAAGTTCATCTATGGCCGGTATATCCTCAGAGGAGGAGAGAAACATGTAAGCACCACTGTCTCCTGCCTCAGGCCCTTGTCTGGGGCCTCAACTCCGTGAATTACAATCAAAGCCAATGAAAAGAAAAGCGCACTTATATTTTTCTCAGGAGTGGTGAATATAGGTGAGTTCTTCATGAACGTGCTGATGTTTAAGTGTGTTTGTTCCCATCAGGTTTGATATTGTTTTGATGAAAGGGGAGGATGAAAGGTCAGGCCTTCATTGGGCTCCCCAGCGAGAGAAGAGCAGAGAAGGCATTAAGGGAAACCAATGGATATGTGTTCAATGACAAACCTCTTGTGGTGGTATCCTTTGTTTTTCAGCTGTTTTTGCCATTATATTTCTTGAAAGAATGTTTTGTCTTTCACTCTCCAACAAAAACAGTGTGTTTTTGCTTTTTACACCTAGGATTTATTTTTAAAAATGCTTTACTGTCAAATAAAATCATACTTTAACTTATACTCCAGCAAATCGCCCGATCAGCAAAAACTAAACAGGAATCTGCTGATTCAAAGAAAAGAGGGAAAAAACAATGTTCAATCATGAGCCTACAGGAGCTCCATCATTACTTCATATCCTTTAAAATATACTTTCAAAATGTGTTTGAATTGGTTTAATAAAATAAATAAATAAAAAAATAAAAAATAAATGTTTTCACACGCACACACACACACACACACACACACACACACGCACACACGTAATTTTATTTTTTTTCTTATTTTTTTTTTTTTTATACATAAAACTTGTTATTAATATTCACATATTTTTCCCCATCCAATTTTATTGCAGAATGCTGCTGTTGAGCTCTGTTGGATATAATATTCAATTGATGTAATATTGTTTTTTATTATATTAGTTTCTTGCAATATGGATCATCTGGATCTCCATTAAAACTGCTGGCCTATTTCAAGACCCTCTCATAAAAATATTCTTTATATACTTTTCTATGCATTATTGTTATTTATCTTGGTTGTTTGTGCAGTCAAGGTTGCAAAAGGTCGGATCCTGATGTTTAATGGTCCCAGTATTGTTCTGCACGCACAACATGTGCCTTTGATGTGAAGGAGAATAAATTTAGAAGTCGCTATCAGTCAGCCAGCTCATCTTCCAGCAGCACAGCAACAGATGGTGCTGTCAATACAGCAGAGCTCAGACAAACACAAACAATACATAAGAAAGAATGTGACCAGGGCTGGCCCAACTTGAAGATTAGCTGTTATTTAAGTTTCTCAAAACCCATTGTACCAGGTTTGATTTCAGGGACGCCAAATGCTTTAGGTTTTCACAATCAATCATTATAACCATAAATAAAGGTTAAACATTACCCTTAAAGGTCAATGGTTTGGAATAATTTATTAATGGATGAGTTCAAAAACAATGTTTTTGATAGAAGTCTCCTATGCTCATCTAGGCTAGATTTATTTGTTAAAAATACAGTAAATTGTAATATTAGGAAATATTATAATTTAAAGTCAAATATCTCATTTATTCCTGTGATGGCAAAGCTGCTTTTCAGCAGTCATTACTCCAGTCTTTAGTGTCACACAATCTTTCAGAAATCATTCTAATATGCTGATTTGTTGCTCAATTATTAATTGACTTACTGATTACTGATTAATTTACACACACACACACACACACACACACACACACACACACACACACACACACACACACGCACACACACATATATATACGTATATTTATTTATTTGTGTGTGTGTGTGTGTGTGTGTGAGTCTGTTACTGTCACCTTTCATCAGTTTATTGTGTCTTTGCTGAAACTTTTGAATGGTAGTGTATTGTTGTTTCCACAAAAAATATTAAGCAGCTATATCATTTTTCAACATTGATTATGATACCAAATGTTTCTTGAGCACCAAATCAGCTTATTAGAATGCTTTATGAAGGATCATGTGACACTGCAGACTAGAGTAATGATGCTGAAAATTCAGTTTTGCCATTACAGGAATAAATTAGATTTAAAAATATATTCAAATAGAAAACAGTTCTTTTAAACTGTAATATAATTCCACAATATTAATATTTTCACTGTATTTTTGATCAATTAAATGCAGCCTTGGCAATCAAAACGTCTTTCAAAAACATGAAAAAAATCTGAATTAGTCCAAACTAATGACAAGTAGTGAATGGAATATTGTGGTGGGTCATATAAAGCCCATTTGATATGCAGATACTCTGCTCTGCCTAGATAATAAAAAAAATCCAGTTTCCATCTGTGTCCAATGGCATTCCCAACAAGGGCCCTTTTATCACTTTTGAAATTATACCTGATAAATGTCTTGGCAATTCTCAATATTTCCACGGCGGCTGGTGCATTTGTCATCATTGAAGTCAGTGGCAGAGTATCTCACAGATGGGAACTCCTCACGGGTGGCATTGAAGTACGAGCCGCAGGTCGAGTGCCTCCTCTCCCCTCTGCCGGGATGCACATGTGTGATTGATGACAATGTCTGTGTAGATCTTCACCTGCAGGAGCTGCATGGGTTCATTACCATGAGCCCACAGCACAACACTTCCTACCAGGACACATCAAAGGACATTGCTGTACTTTCCTATATCCAACGGCAATGCAAAGAAGGTATCGAAGGGCTTCAGGAGCTCTAATACAAGGAGAAAATTTTTAATGAGGAGAACTGCATTTAGAATAATATAATTCACTCAGGGACAACACTTGGGCAGGACAACTGGGAACCTTCCTATGCCCAAAGGGAGAGAGGGCCCACCCATAAAAATCTGTTCAGAGCCCCGATTTCTATATGAAATAATATGTTTTTGTTTTTATTCTGGTTCTAAGGTGGTTTAGAAGGTCAATACTACAGGGGTATACTAAGGCAATGTTTAGTCTCGGCTATATATAAGCTGGTCAATACTACTGAACAGAATTGACATTCGCAGAAACAGTATATCTTTATGATCTATCTGTTAAAAAACAGGAGTTATATTGCACAATACATTTTTAGAATTCATTTTAAAATTCAGAAAGTGAGTGTTCGTGGTGCTATTCATTAACCTGTCACAGCGATATGCCTGCCTATCATGTTAACATCATTGCATTAATTGGCTGATTACCCTGTCAATATGATATTCCCTGCCTATCAGGTTCTCCTCTCACTCTGATTGGCTAATTAGTGTGTCAACATGTTTTTTGCCCAAAATCAGGTTTGCAAATTTTCATGGATGGGAGGAACTGGTGAAAATATAGACACACATAATGCTCAGAAACCACTGTTTTAGGTTAGAAACAAAGTAAATTGAAATGGTCTGTGGGTGAGCCATTTTTTTTGTGAACATTTGGCTCAACAGTTTAAATAAAAATTATCCCTCCTAGGACCACCAAGTTTCTTTTACTGAGGATTTGTTGATCTGTAGACTGAAATAATTGACTTTTAATCAAAACATGATCAGTAACATTAAGTACTAGCAATGAAAATCTACATTTTTTACATAGTATGTTTAACATGTAAATAAATTGTTATATTATATTGTTACCCTACAATAACTTTTTATTTTAACGTACAGTACCCCTTACATGGCTTTTTGTGAGTTTTCCTTTTTATCTATCTTTTTGTTTTTAGGACCAAGGGTGAGTGCTGGAAATTGATGCCTTGTGACACAGCCCTGGTGTTTGCAAATAACTATGACAACCGGAGAGGTCATGGGGCAGTCAGGGCATCTAGGAGCCTAGGTAGGGGCTGTCCTGTCTGGGACTAAAGCACACTGACTGTTACAGCAGGAGTCAAACAAACATCATGAATGATGACTCTTGTCTGCTCTCATGGTCTTCAAAATGTCCAAAATGACTGTGGCCCATCCCTGCGGAAAGGGTCACGTCAAGCTTGTGCTGGGACTGGTATGCTGTGAGAGGAAAGGTGCATTGCGGTGACATAAAGCACTAGTGAGTCAGCTGGGTAAAATGGGACAGCTGTGGTGCTAAAAATAGACACAATGTCTGGCTTGAATCTATCTATCTATCTATCTATCTATCTATCTATCTATCTATCTATCTATCTATCTATCTATCTATCTATCTATCTATCCCATGAGTGTGTCCCAACAACATTCTGTTTACAGTAGTGAACAGAAGCAGAAGATGAGCGCTAAGATGTCCCGTGAAGGACAAAACTTACTTGGTTTCTCTCTTCTTGCTCCAAGTCAATGCCAAGGTGTGCTTATTCATTATGGAATGAGTGATGGCTTCGTTGTGAATATTTAATGCATGCAACTCCTAAAAGTTTCATGACGCTGTCCGAATGAGTAAGCTTCTGAGAGGAAGTAAAGTAATTCATTTGAATAATTAATGTTTAATGCCTTTGATAAGAGTCGTCACAAAGGTCACCATTTCGATCTAACCTGAGAGACTAAAGTAATGAGCCTTTGTCACTGTCAGAAAATGCTTATATTAGAAAAATACTATGACAAAGTTTCTTCTGTGGTCTGTTCTGTTTGAAGATCACTGTGAATGAGCATCTTTTGACCCTAAATTATTTTTATTTCATTACACTTAAGTCATACTGTTTGTAAATTGAATGCAGAGTAGAATGCTGTTCTGTAAGTTCTAAGTCACGCTCATGAATTTCACTGCTTTAAAGTATCAAACCAAGTGGAATATTCTGACAAATAGGAGGTGTCCAAATATGTGCACTTTTTGAACATATGTGTCACACCCAGGGGCTGGCTATGCTTTAACTAAGCCACACCCCTTCTCAACTTCCACCTCGAGGAGGTCCCCAAACCCGACCCAATGGCCAAACAACACGAGAACAAGTAAGTGATAAAACAATCTTTATTTAAATATTTAAAAATAGGTTGGGGAATAGGGAAAGGGCAATTAAAACTAAACTCTGACTCGGCCCTCCAGATGGGCTATGGCCGGGAAGAGGTCAGGGAGCAAGGGGGCCACGGGGATCCGGGGCGTGGGGCTCGGGCCCCGGCCTGAGTCTTAGGTATCCGTAGCGCCCTCCTTCTTCCTCCTCTTCGCTGAATACAGCTCACGGTAAGTACTGGTTCACACAGTTCGTTCTCGAGGTGCCCACTCTCTTTCTCTTCCTCCACAGGCAACGGCTCTTCGCTGATTACAGCTCGCAGTAAGTACTGATTCACCCAGTTCGTTCCTTGGGTGCTCACGCTCTTTCTCTTTCTCCACAGGCAACGGCTGGGACACACAGGCACAGTTAGTTCAGCTTGGTTTTGCTCTCACCTCTTCGCTGATTACAGCTCACAGTAAGTACTGGTTCACACAGTTCGTTCCTTGGGTGCTCACTCGCTTTCTCTTTCTCCACAGGCAGCGGCTGGGACACACAGGCACAGTTAGTTCAGCTTGGTTTTGCTCTCACCTCTTCGCTGATTACAGCTCACAGTAAGTACTGGTTCACACAGTTCGTTCCTTGGGTGCTCACTCGCTTTCTCTTTCTCCACAGGCAGCGGCGTAAGTACAGGTTTCCTCAGTCTCTCCTCGTGTTACCCACTCTCTCTCCTTTTCTCTCCACAGGTATCAACTTGGGCACAATAGCACAGTTAGTTTGCTTTGAATGGCTCTCACCTCTGGGCTGGACACAGCGTACTGTAAGTACAGGGTTCGCTCTATTCCTCCTCGTGTTATTCACTCTCTCTCTCCTTTTCTCTCCACAGGTATCAACTTGGGCACAATAGCACAGTTAGTTTGCTTTGAATGGCTCTCACCTCTGGGCTGGACACAGCGTACTGTAAGTACAGGGTTCGCTCTATTCCTCCTCGTGTTATTCACTCTCTCTCTCCTTTTCTCTCCACAGGTATCAACTTGGGCACAATAGCACAGTTAGTTTGCTTTGAATGGCTCTCACCTCTGGGCTGGACCCAGCGTACTGTAAGTACAGGGTTCGCTCTATTCCTCCTCGTGTTATTCACCTCTCTCTCCTTTTCTCTCCACAGATATCAACTTGGGCACAATAGCACCGTTAGTTTGCTTTGAATGGCTCTCACCTCTGGGCTGAACACAGCGTACTGTAAGTACAGGTTTCCTCTGTTTCTCCTGGTGTTACTCACTCTCTTTCCTTTCCTCTCCACAGGTATCAACTTGGACACAAAACACAGTTACTCTGCTTTGGATGGCTTTCACCTCTGGGCTGGACACAGCGTACCGTGCTATCTCCGGAGATCTGAAGCACGCTCACAACATATACTGTACTGAACTAGGCTAGGACCAGCAATCTCCTTGTCCTCCCACGCCGAAGTGCGTGAAGGCGGGGGTTTATCTGACAGGACACACGGCAATACACAGCAGCCCACAGCAATATACAACACCACGTCAAAATTATAGGTTTTCACAGCACGAAGACTCACCCACCACACTCAGTGTACGGAAAGGACACCCGTCTTCCTTCACTTCGCTTGGTTCGGATCTGGCGATGGAATATGCGGCCTAGCTAGTGATGTCGTCGTTGCGACTACTTCAATAAGTATTCCTTCGGCTCTCCCACCACACTATATTAGGGGTAGGGCCACCCTCCTCCTCCTGGAGAGATCTACACAACGCCAGGTCAATATACAGGGCACTTTCGACTGGCTCTTAGTACTCACATCAATGCCACTTCCAATCCCCTTTTTCACGTCGTCTCAGTTCGCCGTATAATCTGTTCACTTCTCAACCTTTAAGGTTCGCGATGTCTTCACAATCATACAATTCCAGCCTGAGGGAGAGAGAGAGTTAGACAGCTACCAGCAGCGTACCAAGACGGGCACAACCCAGTGCTTCACACACACCAAAGAGAGCTTCCTAGACTGTGAAATAACTTGGCCTTAAGTACTGCCTTGTCCAGCGTATCCTCCAATCACCAACCGCTGTCCCTAACTAGGCACAGGTGCATCGAATTCCCTGATTTTCCTTCTTACGGCGCTACCGGAAGTTCCGGTGTTCTGTTTTTCCGGTCCGGGCGGAAACACTTCCGGGCGGAACCAAACTTCCCGAATTTTGGTTCCGCCCCTAAAGATCGTCACCTTGTGACATCCTCCCCCGCCAATCCGTTCTAGTCCCTAGAACGTCCTCGGGCTGTCCACTCCCCATAGCGGGCAGGGGGTCGGCCTCGGTTCTCTCGCTGGGATCGTCTCACTGGTGAATCGGGCTCAGCTTGTTCAGGGGCTGCTTCTGGTTCTCTCGGGGCGATCGGGGGTGGTGCCACCACGGGTCTCCCTGGTACCACAGCCCAACCTTCAATCCAGGGGGCCGCTGGTACAGGTTCCGTGGGGACTTCTTCCACGGCTTCAGGGTAGTTAGGGCATGGGCGAATCATGTTCCGGTGCACCACACGGTCGGGGCCTGACTTCCCTTCTGGCCGGATGGTATAGACCGGCTGCCCCGGCCTCTGCTGCCGGCAGACTACATAAGGGGTGGCCTCCCAACGGTCACTCAGTTTCCCCTTCCCCTGCCGCCGATTATCTCTCACCAACACCCTCTCTCCTGGCAGTAGAGGGGCTTCTCTAGCAGTCCGATCATACAACCGCTTACTTTTCTCTCCTGCCGTCTGTATCCTTTTCGACACCTGCTCGTAGGCGAAATGCAAGCGCTGGTGATGGCGCCCCACCCACTCCGTTACACTTGCTTCCTCTTGGTCGGCTATCACTCCTAGGACCAGGTCAGTAGGCATTCGTATGTGTCTGCCAAACATCAGGTAAGTGGGAGCGTAACCCGTAGTACTATGTATACTGTTGTTATAGGCCTGTAGGAGGTTTGGCAAGGCACTCACCCAATCGTCCTGCCGTTGTTGGTCCAAGGTCCCCAGCAGCCCCAATAGGGTCTGATTGAATCTCTCACAGCCGCCGTTCCCCTGAGGATGATACGAAGTGGTGTGAGTTTTCGTGCAACCGTACAACTGGCATAGTTCTCTAATTACCCTGGACTCAAAGTTGGCTCCTTGATCGGAGTGCAGAAACTCCGGGCATCCGAACGTCTGGAAGACGGCCCGCCATAAAACTGTAGCGGTGGTGGTTGCAGTCTGGTCGAGGGTGGGGATAGCCCAAGCGTACTTTGTGAACAAATCCGTTATTACCAAGATGTTCTGGTAGCGATCTCGTGGTCGGCCCAGTGTCAAGAAGTCCATAGCCATGATATGAAGGGGGGCCTTCGCATGGATGGGTACCATTGGCGCTCGGACCTCCCGTCTGGACTTAAACAATATGCATCTCGGGCAAGCTTGAATTAGGGCGTGCACCGATGCCTCTAGCCCGGGCCAAAAGAAGAATCTCCTAAGCAGGGACACGGTCCTCTCCTGTCCCTGATGCCCCAACTGGTTGTGGTATGCCGAAACTAAAGCCGTTACCTCATCTGCGGGTACCACGATCTGGCGTACTTCTTCGCCCAACTTCGGGTCACTGACCCTTCTGCACAAAACGCCATCTCTCAGCTCCAGCCTGTCCCATTGCCCCAGCAGCCTCCTCCCAGTATCCGTCTGGGCTAACCTCTCCGCTGGCGTCAGCCGTCGGCCCTGTTCCAGCCATTCTCTTACCAGCCGCACATCTTGATCCCTGGCCTGTCTCTCCCTCCACCGACGGGGATCCCATCCCCAGTTCTCAGGCACGGCCTCTTGTCTGCTGCCTGGTGCCTCTACTGCTCCTACCATATAGCCCTCCTCCGGGCTGGCCCCTCCGGGGCTTTCCGCTTCGGGCAGCCTTGAGAGGACGTCCGCGTTCATGTGTTCACGCCCTGGTCGGTACTGTAGTTGATAGTCAAAGTTGGCCAGTTGGGCCACCCACCGCTGCTCCACGGCTCCCAGCTTCGCCGTCTGTAAGTGTACTAATGGGTTATTGTCTGTAATGATCGTCACCTTGGCACCCCAGAGGTAGTCTTTAAATTTCTCACTTAGGGCCCACTTCAACGCCAGCAGCTCCAATTTGAAAGAACTATACCCACTTCAACGCCAGCAGCTCCAATTTGAAAGAACTATAGTTCGCATCGTTCCTCTCGGCTGGGTGGAGGCTCCGGCTGGCGTACGCGATGACCCTCTCAACTCCGTCCTGCCGTTGAGCCAACACCGCTCCCAGCCCGAGATTGCTGGCATCTGTATACAAAAGGAATGGTTTTGTGAAATCTGCGTATGCCAAGATAGGGGCCTGTAGCAGCTCCTGCTTCAATGTCTGGAACGCCGACTCACAATTTGCATCCCAGTCTACGTTGGGCGACCCCCGGCCCCGGTTACGACCTGTGCCAACCAGCAACTGATTAAGGGGTTTAGCAATTTTTGAAAAGTCCTTTATGAAACGCCTATAGTATCCCACAAATCCTAAAAAGGATCGCACTTGCCTCACTGTCCTCGGGGCCTTCCAGTCCTTCACGGCCGATACCTTTCCAGGATCTACGGACACTCCAGCCGCACTGACCACGTGGCCCAGAAAGTTGACTTCTCTCCGTAGTAAGTGACACTTATTGGGCTGTAGTTTCAATCCGTACTTCTCCATGGCCCGAAAGACTTCCTCGAGGTGCCTCAGGTGTGAATCAAAATCTGGGGAGTAGACAATCACATCATCCAGGTAAACTAATACTGACTCCATTAACTGACCTCCCAAGCACCGCTGCATCAGCCGCTGGAAGGTGGCCGGAGCGTTACAGAGCCCGAAAGGCATCCGGTCCCATTCAAATAGTCCAAACGGGGTTGTAAAGGCAGTCTTCTCCCGGTCTGCTTCGGCCACCTGCACCTGCCAGTAGCCACTGGCCAAATCTAGGGTAGAGTACCATGCCGACTGCGTGAGGCTGGCAAGCGAATCTTCGATCCGTGGCAAAGGGAAAGCGTCTTTCTTAGTCACGAGGTTCAGCTTACGGTAGTCCACGCAGAATCTCCAAGCCCCCGTCTTCTTTTGCACCAGCACTATGGGGGCCGCCCACGGGCTGCTGCTTTCCCTAACAACTCCTTGCTTCAGCATGCCTTGCAGGAGTGTACGTACCTCGGTATACAAAGTGGGCGGAATTGGGCGATACCTCTCCCGGCTGGGCCCTGCATCCCCGGTAGGTATATGATGTTGTACCACCTGGGTGCATCCGTAGTCTTCATCGTGGGTGGCGAACACATGCTGCCATCTCCGAAGGAGGGCCTGTAACTTCTGTGTCTGTGCCTGCTCTAAATCCTCCCCTTGTAACGACTCACCCGCCAGGTGGCTCGGCACACTCCTCTCCATACCACCCCATGGGGTGTCTACTTGAGTCAGGGCCACCTCGATGACAGTGGGGCACACCTGACGAAAACTAATATCCCTCTCTTCCCTTACTTGGTGGGATGTAACCGTTGTCAGACGGGCTAATCGTTGGTGCCGATGTAGTTGCACCGCGTATGGATGTACATTCCGTATCCTCACGGGGACTCTCCCCCGCCGGACCGTCGATAGTCCTCGTGCCACTTCCACTTGTGGACAATCCACATGGGGCTCCACCAGCACCCACTCTTCTGGGCCCGCTCTTCGGGGCGGTACTCGCGCCCACACAACAGCCTCACTTTTTGCGGGGACAGACAAAGCAAAACGACACATCACTCTTCCTACCTCTTCCTGTTCCCTGCGGACTTGGCTCATTTGCACCCTTCGACAGTCAGCTACCACACACTCCCACTTGGGCCTCTCTGCAGGTGGTATCTTCGATACGGGCCTAGCCCGAAATAGCTCTTCCCAGCAATCAGCGAGGACATTCATGCCCAACAGGGCTCGATGTGCACCCAGACAATGATCTTGCACGATAATCACACCTTTCTGGGGGACCATCACTCCGTGAACCTCTAGGTCCGTCAATCGGTAGCCAATATATGGGATGTCGAGGCCGTTTGCGCCCTTCAGAGTAAGCCAGGGGGCCTCCGCCCCTGGTGCCCCTTGTTTCCCAAACACTTCTTCGGATAAACTCTCAGCAAACAACGTCACTTGGGAGCCTGTGTCTACCAGGCATTGAATCTCCTTGCCGCACACTCTCACCTTCGCCACGGGGCTACGCCCAATCATCTGGCTCCTAGAGCCATATCCTCTTCCAGGGTCTTCTCGAGGGGTCCCGGCCACACGACCCACAGTGGCCGGCCGACCTAAAAACCCCCTTCTGACGCCCTGCGGGGCCCACACTGGCGGCTATAGTGACCTGGTTTGCCACAGCGGTTGCAGATGGGTCGCCCTTGCTCGTCCCATTCGAAACGGGGCCGGTTAAAGTGGTTCGGGCGCCTGAACGGCTCTCGGCCTCCCTCTGAGTACACTCGGTCTCGGGGCGCCGGCCGTGGTTCCTCCCGCGCCCGTCCTTGGCGCAATTCTCCTACGAGGGCTTTAGACAGTTCAGACATCTGATCGCGGACATCTTTCAAAAGTTCAGCCTTCAGTGCTTGCTTCCAGTCAGGGCCTCCGGGTTGTGCTGGTGCTACTTCACTGACAACCGCACACACTGGGGAACCACTCACCTCAGTCTCATCACCTTCCAGGGCCAGTGCCTCTTTCTTCAGATCTTCGAACGTAAGACCCGGGTCCCTTCGAAACTGGATACGTAGGCTCTGTCTCACCGGACCCTCCTTCAACCCCAGAAGAAACTGGTCCCGCAATAGAGTCTCTCCATCTCCCAACCCGTGGTCCCGACGGGTCTGTAGTCGGGCGAATTGCTCTCGCAACCTCAGGGCGAAAGCTCTAATCGGTTGGCGGGGGCCCTGCTTACAATTGAAGAACTGGGAGCGAAGGACAGCTACGGGGGTGTGGTCACCATACTGTTCAGTGAGGAACTGGAACACGGTTTGGGCGTTGGCTCTAACGGCTTCGGGGGCGGCATGCACCTCTCGCCGCGCTTCTCCATCCAGGGAGTTTAACACAAATTGAAGCCGCTGGGCTGCACTAAGGCCCTGTAGGTCGGCCAAGTACTCTAGTTGAGCCTTCCATTCAGACAATCGTACCTCGGATTCTGTCCCCCCATATTTTTGAATCCAGGGGCTCCCCATAAAAACGGGCATGGCACGGGGTTGGGCTGAAAGCCCCGCGTTGTCGGTCATTGGACGACCTTGGTTACTCAACTCGAGGTGGAAACCCTGCCGACTACGCCAAATCTGTCACACCCAGGGGCTGGCTATGCTTTAACTAAGCCACACCCCTTCTCAACTTCCACCTCGAGGAGGTCCCCAAACCCGACCCAATGGCCAAACAACACGAGAACAAGTAAGTGATAAAACAATCTTTATTTAAATATTTAAAAATAGGTTGGGGAATAGGGAAAGGGCAATTAAAACTAAACTCTGACTCGGCCCTCCAGATGGGCTATGGCCGGGAAGAGGTCAGGGAGCAAGGGGGCCACGGGGATCCGGGGCGTGGGGCTCGGGCCCCGGCCTGAGTCTTAGGTATCCGTAGCGCCCTCCTTCTTCCTCCTCTTCGCTGAATACAGCTCACGGTAAGTACTGGTTCACACAGTTCGTTCTCGAGGTGCCCACTCTCTTTCTCTTCCTCCACAGGCAACGGCTCTTCGCTGATTACAGCTCGCAGTAAGTACTGATTCACCCAGTTCGTTCCTTGGGTGCTCACGCTCTTTCTCTTTCTCCACAGGCAACGGCTGGGACACACAGGCACAGTTAGTTCAGCTTGGTTTTGCTCTCACCTCTTCGCTGATTACAGCTCACAGTAAGTACTGGTTCACACAGTTCGTTCCTTGGGTGCTCACTCGCTTTCTCTTTCTCCACAGGCAGCGGCTGGGACACACAGGCACAGTTAGTTCAGCTTGGTTTTGCTCTCACCTCTTCGCTGATTACAGCTCACAGTAAGTACTGGTTCACACAGTTCGTTCCTTGGGTGCTCACTCGCTTTCTCTTTCTCCACAGGCAGCGGCGTAAGTACAGGTTTCCTCAGTCTCTCCTCGTGTTACCCACTCTCTCTCCTTTTCTCTCCACAGGTATCAACTTGGGCACAATAGCACAGTTAGTTTGCTTTGAATGGCTCTCACCTCTGGGCTGGACACAGCGTACTGTAAGTACAGGGTTCGCTCTATTCCTCCTCGTGTTATTCACTCTCTCTCTCCTTTTCTCTCCACAGGTATCAACTTGGGCACAATAGCACAGTTAGTTTGCTTTGAATGGCTCTCACCTCTGGGCTGGACACAGCGTACTGTAAGTACAGGGTTCGCTCTATTCCTCCTCGTGTTATTCACTCTCTCTCTCCTTTTCTCTCCACAGGTATCAACTTGGGCACAATAGCACAGTTAGTTTGCTTTGAATGGCTCTCACCTCTGGGCTGGACCCAGCGTACTGTAAGTACAGGGTTCGCTCTATTCCTCCTCGTGTTATTCACCTCTCTCTCCTTTTCTCTCCACAGATATCAACTTGGGCACAATAGCACCGTTAGTTTGCTTTGAATGGCTCTCACCTCTGGGCTGAACACAGCGTACTGTAAGTACAGGTTTCCTCTGTTTCTCCTGGTGTTACTCACTCTCTTTCCTTTCCTCTCCACAGGTATCAACTTGGACACAAAACACAGTTACTCTGCTTTGGATGGCTTTCACCTCTGGGCTGGACACAGCGTACCGTGCTATCTCCGGAGATCTGAAGCACGCTCACAACATATACTGTACTGAACTAGGCTAGGACCAGCAATCTCCTTGTCCTCCCACGCCGAAGTGCGTGAAGGCGGGGGTTTATCTGACAGGACACACGGCAATACACAGCAGCCCACAGCAATATACAACACCACGTCAAAATTATAGGTTTTCACAGCACGAAGACTCACCCACCACACTCAGTGTACGGAAAGGACACCCGTCTTCCTTCACTTCGCTTGGTTCGGATCTGGCGATGGAATATGCGGCCTAGCTAGTGATGTCGTCGTTGCGACTACTTCAATAAGTATTCCTTCGGCTCTCCCACCACACTATATTAGGGGTAGGGCCACCCTCCTCCTCCTGGAGAGATCTACACAACGCCAGGTCAATATACAGGGCACTTTCGACTGGCTCTTAGTACTCACATCAATGCCACTTCCAATCCCCTTTTTCACGTCGTCTCAGTTCGCCGTATAATCTGTTCACTTCTCAACCTTTAAGGTTCGCGATGTCTTCACAATCATACAATTCCAGCCTGAGGGAGAGAGAGAGTTAGACAGCTACCAGCAGCGTACCAAGACGGGCACAACCCAGTGCTTCACACACACCAAAGAGAGCTTCCTAGACTGTGAAATAACTTGGCCTTAAGTACTGCCTTGTCCAGCGTATCCTCCAATCACCAACCGCTGTCCCTAACTAGGCACAGGTGCATCGAATTCCCTGATTTTCCTTCTTACGGCGCTACCGGAAGTTCCGGTGTTCTGTTTTTCCGGTCCGGGCGGAAACACTTCCGGGCGGAACCAAACTTCCCGAATTTTGGTTCCGCCCCTAAAGATCGTCACCTTGTGACATATGAACACATATTTTGAGTGAACAAATGCTTTATTACAGTGTGTAGCAGACAACAAGGATCCAGGATATAATTTAGATGGGGCAAACAGTCACATCTTTTAGTTATTAAAGTTATTAACAAAAGCCCTATGAAATGTTTTATTTTTTTATAAAAATTCTTTAGGTTTTATTTGTATTTTCTTGTATTTTGTTTTAAAGGTTTATTCACATTTTAATAACCGAAAACATTTTTAATCAATTGAATTCATAAAACGTTACTACCTTTTTCTATTATTAATAATTAATCAAAATTTTAAGAATAATAGAGACCTATGAAATCATATTACCAAAATGTTGTTCTCTCTTTTTTTCTGTGTTTTATGGTTTAATATAAATATATTGTCAAAAACAGAAGTAATCAAATAAATGCATAAAACGTAACATTTTAATTGATGTTTTAAAATGTTATCAAATTAAAATTTAACAACTTTTATTTTCGGCAAAGAACTGCAGCACAACAGAAGTTAAAACTTGGACAAACATGATATTTCTTAAAGAAAAAAAAATCTCTTATTGTAAAGAATATTATTGTTGTTATTATAACTTTGAATTACATTCCATTATACAATGCTAATGAATTTCTTTCATAATCTCAAGTTAAATCAAACTTTTATTTTGACGGGTTGTAGTGGACCTTTGAGTTCCCGTGTGTATTCGACAGAAACATTTCTCAAATAAAACTAAGCAATGTTTATTTTAGTTTTACAGAGCAGCTATAGTGATGTTCATGTTTATGTAAACACTGAAAACACCATTAGCGTTGTGCGTACTCCATGTTGTAGATAAAATGGCACTACTCAGAGACACACAGAAACAAGCAGATTATTTATATAGCAGTTTCTTTGTGCTTTAATATTCACAGACACATATCATATCTACTTTTTATTTATCCATCCATCAGATTGTGCGTATACTGTAAGTTCCATGTTCACAACTGCACCAGGATTCCCCTTCCTTTTATCATATGGCCTGAACTTATAACTTTTTATAAATGTGAAATACCTTTATCTGCACAGAAGGACGATGTTCGTGAATGGCGAACATGTTGGATGTATAGCCTCCTTTTGCAGCCACTTTGCGTTCACAGTTTTTGCAAATTAGATATCTGTCCTCAATGATAACCATGCACGTTCAAAAAGTGATAAACCGTCACACCGGTATACCGCTACAACCCTATTTGTCATATAATGCAAAGTCATTTTGAAAGTGTCAAGATACTTTTTGGAGCCACTGTGCTTCTTACCACACAGGGTAATCTGTTTTAAGGCCCTGAAAAAATCTGTTATAGTATTTGAAGATCCTTTTATCTAGACTGATATGTAGCTTTTTTATTACCATCTTAAGTAAAATTATGTTTATATTACTAAATGGAAATAATTTTTAGCATGTTTTTGAGCCCCTTTATGTTCTGATCTAATCTAAGATTCTTCCTTGCTTGGATGTAGACATACAGAGTAGACTAGTAAGTAGTAAGTAGTTGTAAATAAATAACACTGTGTACTGTATGTGTAATGTTTGTGCTGTGAAACCATAAAGTCATCCCTGCCGCGCCTCCTCTGAGCATCACATCTTAAAGTGTAGCTCAGGTTAACTTAGCGCTGACAAAATGAAGGCCAGAGCTGGTCTTCAACTTAATAGTTTTTTTTTGTGCTGTCTGAAACCTCAGTTGAATCTTCGACTTATTTCATCTGCAGTAACCTTGCTTATTCCCGATGGACATATTTGTGTTGGTGTAAGGAATTTATGACGATCTAAGAGAAATGTATAAATCCTGGGTTTGGCTTTTTCAGGGCCGTTGGGGTGGACAGTGATCAGAATGTGTAAGAACGGCTCCCTCTGAGACTCTTTGTCACTAATATATCTCCCCTCCTTCACTGAATGCCAAAACAGGCCAACATGACTGTGGTGGGCTCCTTACCCAGCTGTAAGCTGGTCTATAGTGCTGAATCTTAGTCAACTTGTGTGCGCTTTGAGACATCCTGTGCAGGTTTTTGTTAGCAGAATCCCATATGAGTTTTCGCACAGCAGGAGTGAAGGAAGGACATGGAATGGGGGCACAAGAATCTATTTTTGCAGCTGAAAAGGGATCTATCGGGCCGTTTGCCCAGAGGCATGCTGTGAAATTGTCATTGGCTTAATACTACACACAAAAGACCAAAGCAAAAGCCATTGTACATTTGTTTGGCTGGGACGATGGTGAACATTGAATATGAGGTTTTGTCATTGAAGAACTGCATGATAGCTTAAATTTAATGCCTGTTTCAAGGTTCAGTAATTTACTTAAGCAACTGATTGTCAACTGTAAGCATATGTACTCTTCAGAAATGAATTAAGAATGCCTAAAATTAAATTTCGTGAATCAAGTTGGAATGAATTACCTGTAGAATTTATTTGAATTTTAATTAATCCCTCTTCCTTTAAAATTTTTTTGCACAACCCTAGTTGGTATTCCACTCACATATTCTTGCTTTAAATGCCGTGAATACAGACAAGCAGAGGGATACAGAGTGAAGTGTCCCAGTGCTGTTACACTAAATATCAGCAGTCTCAAACACTGTTTGGTACTCAAATTAGAGGACCACAATTGTTGTATTCCATCTAATTTAGGTGGACATGTTTTAAATTATCAATGCATCATGCCCAGCTAATTTCAAGTCAAAAAATCTACAAAATGTGGTAAGGCAGCGATATGGCAGAGTTGGCAATATGATACAGCCTCATAACATTACTGAGCAGAAACTTTATTTCTTATCCACTGATATGTCTGTTGCTTTCATCATTAATAACAGGACTTACTGAACAGAACACATCTCCTAATGTCTCATCATTCTCCGTAAGCAGGTGGGAGGTTTCTCAAAAGGATGCTGGAGAGAACCAATGAAAGTGAGTCTGTGTGAGCATGTCGGTGTGTGTGAGACTATTACGTGTGGCAACTATTAGAAAATCATACTTCACATGAGCAATGGAATCCTATGGAAGAGCAGAGGGAACGTACTGAGTTGGAACGTAAGCAATATGGATACAGTTTTAATGGAAATGACAGTGTCAAATTCCTAACAGTAATTTCCCAATTTTGGACTGAAAAGATGCCTGACATTTGACCTCTGAATGCCACTCTAATAAGAATGAACAATTCCTTCAGCTAATGATTCCTCAGGCTACCATTTGCAGCTTATGCATGAAATTGTACTGCCTCTTTTGTACACTCTAATTAACTGTTACTGTATGTCTGCAAAACTGCGGCCCAAATGATTTAGACAGTTTCTGGCAGAGCTGCAATCTCAGTAAAAAAGTATTCTGGCTGCAGATTATGGAGGCATCCTGGGATTTCCCTCCAGTGAACATTGGCTTTGAAATCAATATAGCAAGTAAACTCAGAGGCAATGTGTGTAGTCAACTATAAGCCAAACAGTAATTGCTTAAATTGATGTAATACTTCACGTGTCCTTCGTGTGGCAAAGTTAATATCAAAACAATTATGTGCGCAGTCCAGTGGTTTTTAAATATAATCCCTAAATAAAGAACAATTAAAACTGTGATGCAGAGAGGTATGAGCCTGTACATCCAGATTATGACTTTGTCCTTTCTGCATAGTTATCTGGAACAGTTGAGTTCCATATCCAAAAATGTGTAAATGCTGAATAGATTTTTTTTTTTTTTTCACGCCTGACTTCAGGACTTTTAGGACTGGGCTTAATTATAGATTCATCTAACAGCCTAACACACAGCAGAAATAAATGTTACAACAGCCAGTTAGTGCATGTCGCTAATAAGTCTGCATTTTCTTTGTGTCTCTGGGATGAGTGGCGTAGTTTCGTCCACTCTACTACACACACTTAAACGTGTGACCAAAGTCTCAAGGTAGAGTTCCCTTCACAAGCGTATTACTGTTTCGTTTGAGAAAAATGCACACTCGGACTCACAAAAAAATGGCAAAAAAAAGTTTGGTTTAATTTGAAGAAATTATGACAAATATATTACTATTGTGTACTGAAATGTACTTCTCAAGGTAAAAACAATTGTATTATTATTTTTAAGCAATATCATACAACCAAGATATTTTTTCATCCATGTAGTAATTTATATATAGTAGTTAATAATAATAATAATAATTCATTACATTTATATAGCGCTTTTCTAGGCACTCAAAGCGCTTTACATAGTCTGGGGGTATCTCCTCATCCACCACCAGTGTGCAGCATCCACCTGATGATGCGACGGCAGCCATAGTGCGCCAGAACGCCCACCACACACCAGCTTACTGGTGGAGAGGAGACAGAGTGATGAAGCCAATCAGCAGATATGGGGATTGTTAGGAGGCCATGATGGTCAGAGGCCAATGGGCGAATTTAGCCAGGATGCCGAGGTCACACCTCTACTCTTTTTCAAAAGACATCCTGGGATTTTTAATGACCAAAGAGAGTCAGGACCTCGGTTTAACGTCTCATCCGAAGGACGGTGCTTGTTGACAGTATAGTGTCCCCATCACTACACTGGGGCACTAGGACCCACACAGACCACAGGGTGAGCACCCCCTGCTGGCCTCACTAGCACCTCTTCCAGCAGCAACCTAGTTTTCTCAGGAGGTCTCCCATCCAGGTACTGACCAGGCTCAGCCCTGCTTAGCTTCAGTGGGAAACCGGTCTTGGGCTCCAGGGTGATATGGCTGCCGGCTAGTTCTGTTGTGCAGCATCTTATTTGACAAATAATAAATAAATTGTTAACGTTTTTAATCTTTTCATTATTTATTCATTATTTTTGCTCCGGGTGCGTGTTCACGGTGTGTCAGATTGATTGGCAGGCCACACGCTAATAAGCCATGAATAAGAGAGTGTTGCTTACAGATTTATCCGAGTTCAAACAGGTCATCGTTAATCATCTTTCGATATTGTGTGATTGAGAGCACTTTTCCGGTGCACTCTAAATGACCAGTTCAGAAATCCCACTCTCCAATGTTTTATTATTAAAGTCTCTGCTAACCAGGCCAAGTGCAGCAGAAGCATGTGTTATAGAGGTGAGCGGCCTCTGAAAATAGTCTTAGGGTTAAGCTCTTTCCATTTCTGGAGATCTGTAGCCCCTCTCAGCAAAGACTGGCAATCAAATTCCCAGAGCAGGGAGGGTTCATAATCTAAACCATATTAATCTGAGCCGTTTAAAAGGGGTCAAGTGAAAAAGAGCTGATCGATTCAGAGTGCTCTGTGCAATGCTGTTTCTCAATTGTCTGTGGCCCCATCATCTAATTACAATTTGTTTTGCAATATTGAGAAATAATAGCTTTTACTTGGTTGTCAGTTACCCTCAGAATTGCATTACAGAGCTTTGTTTAAACAGGAGACCAAATCAATACCATCTGCCTTTATGTATCCTGATCATCTCTCCTCAGCACAGCAAGCAGCTCTATGACATTGTCAATTGTTAATATCAACCCACACACAAGTCCTATTGATTTTCTGTATATCTGGGTATTTTTATATTATTTATCACTCTGCTGTTTTTTGTTTTTTTTGCACTGTTTCTTCTGACCCTGTGAAGTTGCTGATTTTATCTGCATGAGATACGCCAACAAGAAGTTGATATCAAACTGGAGTTGCAGGATGTATAATGATTTACTGATAGGAATCTGTTGTTGGGATGGATCTGTGTACAGCTCTTTTAAAAAGCAATCTTGCAATACAGTGTTTATTGACATATATGGCTAGGTTGAAAGTTGTGAGTTTTCAGGTGTATACACAAAAAATATATATTTTAATTTAGACTATATATATATATATATATATATATATATATATATATATATATATATATATATATATATATACACAGTCTCATGGTACTCGAATTACCAAAAAGTTTGGAAACATTACTATTTTTATCAAAAATTCTGATCAAAAATACAGAAAAAAATGTAATATTGTGATATATTATTACAATTTAAAATAATTGTTTTTAAATTTATTATACTTTAAATTATCATTTATTTCTGTGATGCAAAGCTGAATTTTTAGGATCATTATCACATGATCCTTTAGAAATCATTCTAATATGATGATTCATTATCAAAGTTGGAAACAGTTCTGCTGCTTAATATTTTTTCAGAACACGTGATACTTTTTTTAGGATACTTTGATGAATAAAAAAAAAAAAAAAAGAAGCTATGTTTTTAAAATATAAATATTTTGTAATAACAATATACACTACTGGTCAGTAATTTGGGGTCAGTAATTTTTTTTCTTTCTTTTTTTTAAATAAAATCAATACTTTTATTCAGAAAGGATGTGTTAAATTGATAAAAATGATAGTTAAGAAAATATATTATTAGAATATATATTATTAGAATTTTTTTTTTTTTTTGGAATAAATGCAGTTCCCTTTCAGTCGGTCACTTTTGACGCCACGTCGGTGACCGACGAATATGGGATATTGCTTCGATAGACCAATCTACTTCGAGTGTAAACTAAACGAGCCAATGCACATTGGCATGCAATTATTGCATCCAGCTGCCGCTGATCACTCCGTGAGTATAAGAAGGCAGCAGGTGCAATGCATTCCAGCTTTTCGCTTCGGAGCCGAGCGTTAGTACCGCTCTGCTCAACTGTGTCTGCTGTGAACGAGTTCAGCACGCTCTTGGAAGCTTTGTGTGTTGGCGAGACGGCGCTTCAGCGGCGGTCATTCCTGTGTCGAGTGGATTGCAAACTTCAGGCTGCACTACCCCTGTCGTGTTGCAAGCGGCCAATTCCCCTGTGCGCCTCAGCACTAAAAGAGCATTTCCTAAAGAGCAAATTTCTCTAAAAGAGCTTCACGGGTGTGTCTTTGTAAAGACGATGGATCGTCCTTATAAGGATGCCGTTTCACCCGTGCGTTTCTGGGTGCGGTTGTTACCTGGCAACGGGTGATGGTCACGATCGCTGCCTCACGTGTCTGGGCGTCGAGCACGCTGAGGTGACTTTCGTGGATGAGTCATGTTCTAACTTCGGGAATATGACCATCTCGGAGCTGCGAACCTGGCTCCGCTACCTTCAGGGGGGCGGAGTCCCCCTGCCGCGATCTGGGGCTCGTTCTGGCGGCCGACAGACGAGAACCACTTCCGGCAGTAGCGCGGGTTGAGGGTCACAGTGGTGGCAAGCCCCGCAAGGAACCAACCCTCTGGGGACCACTCCTCTTGGCTGATACTAGCACAGTCTCGAGATCAGTTGTGTGAGCACAGGGATGTGGTGCTCTGGCACCTGAGCCTGTTGGGCCTTCAGATCAGCTGGGAAAAGAGCAAACTCTCGCCGTGGAAGAGGATCTCTTTTCTCGGCATGTAGTTGGATTCGGTCGAACAGACAGCATGCCTCACAGAGGAACGTGCACAGTCGGTGCTAGCCTGCTTGCTAGCCTGCTTGAATACGTTCAAAGGCAGGACAGCGATCCCACTGAAACTCTTTCAGAGGCTCCTGGGGCATATGGTGGCTGTGGCGGCACTTACACCGATCGGCCTTTTACATATGAGACTGCTCCAGAGGTCCCGAGGTGGGCGTGGAATCGTGGCACTCACCGGGTCCAAGTTACACCGGCCTGTCGCCAAACCCTCACTCCGTGGTCAGATCTTGCATTTCTCTGGGCAGGGGTGCCCCTAGAGCAGATCTCCAGGCATGCTGTGATTTACACCGATGCCTCCACCACCGGCTGGGGGGCCACGTACAACGGGCATGCAGTCTCAGGGGTTTGGACGGGCGCGCAGCTGCAGTGGCACATCAATTGCCTAGAGTTGTTAGCAGCGCACCTTGCCTTGAACCGTCTCAAAGGTCTCTTACGAGGCAAGCATGTGCTGGTCCGAATGGACAACACTACGACTGTTGAGTACATCAACAGACAAGCTGGTCTGCGCTCTCGTCGCATGTCGCAACTCGCCTGCCACCTCCTCCTTTGGAGTCAGAGGGTTCTGAGGTCACTTCGTGCCGTTCACATTCCAGGCCTGCTCAGTCGTACAGCAGACGAGCTGTCTCGAGCAATGCTCCCGGGAGAATGGCGACTCCATCCCCTGACGGTCCAGCTGATTTGGAGGCGGTTCAGAGCTGCTCAGGTAGACCTGTTTGCTTCTCCAGAGACCTCTCACTGCCAGTTGTTCTACTCCCTGACCGAGGGAACTCTCGGCAGAGACGTACTGACATACAGCTGGCCGTGGAACCTACGCAAGTATGCGTTTCCCCCAGTGAGCCTTCTCGCACAGAAACTGTGCAAAGTCCGTGAGGACGAGGAGCAAGTCTCGCTAGTAGCGCCGTATTGGCCCACGCGGACCTGGTTCCCCGAACTAGTGCTCCTTGAGACAGTCCCTCCTTGGCCAATTCCTCTGACGAAGGATCTACTGACTCAGAGATGGGGCGCCATTTGGCACCCATGTCCAGACCTTTGGAAACTCCATGTCTGGTCCCTGGAAGGGACGCGGAGGTACTAGGTGACCTACCCCAAGAGGTAACGAAACACCATCACTTCGGCAAGAGCAGTGTCTACGAGCACCGTCTACGCCTTGAAGTGGAACCTGTTCGTCGAGTGGTGTTCTTCTCGCCGAGAAGACCCCCGAAGATGCCCGATTGCGGTCGTGCTGTACTTTCTGCAGCAAGGGCTGGAGCGAAGGCTGTCTCCCTCCACCCTCAATGTCCAGGTTGATGCTATTGCTGCGTACCATGACTCCGTGAATGGGAAGTCTTTGGGTAAGCATGACCTCATTGTCAGGTTCCTTAGAGGGATCAGGAGGTTAAATCCATCCCAGCCCCCCTGTATACCCTCTTGGGACCTGTCTCTAGTGCTTAAATCACTACAGCAGGGCCCATTCGAGCCTTTGCATTCAGTTGAGCTAACGTTTCTTTCATTGAAAACTCTGCTCCTGCTTGCACTGGCCTCCATCAAGAGGGTAGGGGACCTGCATGCATTTTCGGTCGACGATTTGTGTCTAGAGTTCAGGCCGGCTGACTCCCAGTTAATCCTGAGGCCCCAGCCTGGCTACGTGCCCAAGGTTCCCACTACACCCTTCAAAGTACTTTGTGGCACTGAGAGGCCCCGGTTAGTATCGGCTTGCTTAAACCGCTCCAGAGTGTCCTTACTGTAGACCCTGTTGAGATCCTTCATCACCCTAAGCAGCTGGATGCGGCGGAACATCCGGCGCCAGGCCTTCATGATGTATCCGTGAGAACCATGGAAGGGTGGGTTCCATATTGAGACCTAAGCGGTACTCGTATGTGTATAGTCCACGGTATAGTCTTAGAGCAGTCTTTCCCCGGCAGACTTCTGCCTTTCCCAAGAGGGTTTTTAATCACCTCAAATTTCTCTGTATACTCCTAAACGGATGCTATATGTGTATTTGCCTCCGAGACCTCCTTCCGGAAGGATGGGGCTTCCGCAGCGTCCCGGTTCCAAGCAGACCGGGTACGTTTTCCCAGTGTTATCCAATCGCACCCAGTGAGGTAGTGCTTTGACAACGGTGAGTGGAGCTACTTGTTCTGAGCCCCGGCCTACACCTAATAGGGGTGCAGGCGGCTCGCACAGGGCACTGGAAGGGGCAGCACCCATAGCGCTTTGATAGGGATCCCATATTCGTCGCTCACCGATGTGGCGTCGAGAGTGACCGACTGAAAGGGAATGTCTCGGTTACGTATGGTATCCCTCGTTCCCTGAAGGAGGGAACGGAGACGCAACGTCCCGTTGCCATGGTTGCTGTACTGCCGCTGAGCTGCCGGGCCCCCGGCTCGGCTCCTCAGCGAAAAACTGGAATGCATTGCACCTGTTGCCTTCTTATACTCACGCAGTGATCAGCGGAAGCTGGATGCAATAATTGCATGCCAATGTGCATTGGCTCGTTTAGTTTACACTCGAAATAGATTGGTCTATCGAAGCGATATCCCATATTCGTCAGTCACCGACGTGGCGTCTCCGTTCCCTCCTTCAGGGAACGAGGGTTGTCATACGTAATTGAGTTCTTTTTAACCTTTTATCCATCAAATATATTAGACAGCAGAACTGTTTCCAACACTCATAATAAATCAGAATATTAGAATGATTTCTAAATGAGCATGTGATAGACTGGATGTTACATGTGACACTGAAGGCTGGAGTAATGATGCTGAAAATTCAGCTTTGCATCACAGGAATAAATTATTTTTTTAAAGTATATTCAAATAGAAAACTATTATTTTAAGTTGTAATAATATCTCTCAATATTACAGTTTTTTCAGTATTCTTGATCAAATAAATGCAGGCTTGATGAGCAGAAGAAACTTCTTTCAAAAACATAAAAAATAGTAATGTTTCCAAACTTTTGGTCTGTACTGTATATATATATATATATATATATATATATTAAATTAAATTTATGCATTTAGCAGACGCTTTTATCCAAAGCGACTTACAGTGCATTCAGGCTATCAATTTGTACATATCATATCATGTGTTCCCGGGGAATCGAACCATCAACCTTGTGCTTGATAACACAGTGCTCTACCAATTGAACTAACAAGTTATATATCATAAATCCTAGATGAAAACAAAGTAAAAAAATTTATAAAAAAAAACGCATTTATTAAAAATATAAATCAATGTTTCAATATACACTACTGTTTGGTAAAAAAAAAAATAGTACTTTTATTCAGCAATTATGTGCTAATTTAATAGTAAATACATTTATATTGTTACAAAAAGATTTCTAATTTGAAAAAATGCTGAACATTTTATTAATTTCTGCATTTCTGTTTGATTTGATTCTGCATTTCTTCTTCTCCCAGAAAATTGTTGCAATTACAAATGCCTTGGTATTATCATTTAGTATTTTGTGTTGGAACAAAAAAAATAAAAATAAAAATTCCGGGACATACACAGAACTCCAAAGAATCGACTGGACAAAATTATTACTATTTGGTAGCACCCTTTGGATAAAAGTTCAGAGCCCTGGGTAGACAATACCATACACTCGCTCAGGCAATTTTGCAGAAGAGCAGAGCATAAATGGAAAAAAGACGACCTCTAGGTATGTTTTGAAATATTAAATGATATGCTATTTCAATACCAGAAAGCTGCAAAATATAGATATGTATCAGAAATCATAAATAAGAACTGTCACGGACCAAAAACTCTTTTATCATAAATGCTATTAACCCTTCTGTCTGTCTGTTTCCTGATGTGTCTTCATCGATGTGTGAAGGTTTTTTTTTTTTTTTTTTTTTCAGTACGATAAGGGATCTAAGACTGGGGATAACTCCCTTTTCTTTTGATCCATCTATTTCCCCTGTCTGCATTGTTGTTTTTAGCCAATTTAAACCCATTTTTGGCACTCGTCTTCTAGTTGATCAGCTTAAGCCCTTGGATTATTCTATTGATATCATTCTTCCATATTTTCTTAAACAAGTCTTTGATATAGTTGGTCCTCAGCTCCTGATTATTATGATAAATAACTGTTTAGAAACCAGTATTGTACCTGATTTTACCTGAGTAGATGCAATAATCTACTCCTTGCTTAAAATCTGAACCAAACCCCACAGTGTTAGCCAATTTAAGACCTATCTCAATTTTGTCTTTTATCACTAAAGATTCTGGAGAAAATTGTCTTAAAGCAGTTGCAGGGTTTTCTAGCTGGTAACATGATTTTTGAAATTCTTCAATCTGGTTTGAAAAATATCACTCTACTGAGTCTGCACTGTTGAAAGTTTTAAATTAGGTTTTAGTAACATGTGATTCTGGCTATTATGCTGTGCTTTTGCTCTTAGATTTTACTGCTGCATTTGACACAGTGAATCATGATGTTTTATTGCCTGGCTGGAGCACTATGCAGGGATTAAAGTAAGTGCCCTGAATTGGTTTAAATCTTATTTTTCTAACAGAAGTTTTCCAGTTTAAATTGGAGAGCATTTTTCTAGTGATGCTTTTTTTATCATTTGGGGTTCCTCAGGGATCCATTTTGGCTCCCTTTCTTTTTTCTTTCTATATACACTCCCCAGGCCTGCTCGTCAGATGTAAAGGCCTGGCTGTCGCTAAACTTTCTGAATTTTAATGAGAGTAAAACAGAAATGATTGTATTTGGATCTTCAGATTCAACTAATACTCCCAATACAAATTTAGTTGGGCTGTCTTCCTGTGCAAAGACACATGTGAAAATTTTGGGTGTTGTTTTAGATGAATCTGAAATTCAATAAATGGATAAATTTGGTGAAATTTCGTATTGTTTTTTTTCAGCTCTGAAAAGTAAAATAATTTCTGAAGCTTTTCTGTCTTGTATTTTATTGCTATTTTACTGTTCTATTATTTTAATTTCTTTAGAATTGTGTTTAGTGTAATTTGTTTGTTATTAAATTTTTTTTTTTTTTTTTTTTTGTAAAGCACATTGGACAACTTAGGTTTCAATGGTGCTCTATAAATGAAGTTGCCATTGCCATATAAGAAACATTAAAAATGTAACTGATCCAAGACTTTTGAATGGTAGTGTGTGTGTGTTTACATATACATAACAGTCATGCCCAAAAATATGGACACCCTTGGTAAATATGATCAAAGAAGGTTGTGAAAATTAATCTGCATTGTTAATCCTTTTGATCTTTTATTTAAAAAAAAATCACAAATTGAAATATTTTATATCATTTAAAAATAATTTTGGACATAATTTTGTCAGATGTCAACTGGTGTAAAGTTTGGGTCATACAGTTCTGAGTATTTCTAGATGTGCTTGTCCAGTGAAAGCATCATACAATCCCAGCCCTAATCTCTGTCCAGGGAAATCAGCCATTAGTCTCTAAATGAGTTTCAGACTCCTCTTTTTTATGTCACACGCTTTTGTCAGCTGTGCTTCTTAAAGTGGTATCTGAAGAGAGGTAGTGAACTGGCGTCCCACCGAGAGCCCCACAGTGCAGGGGAAAGGACATTTGGAACACTGTGGTCTTGTGAGATGTGGGTAGAGAGAGCGGGGTGTGATTCAAAGGCCTTGCTGCTGCAGTTTGCTCCGCAGTTGGTCCCTGCTTGATGCGGAGTAATGACCTGTCAGAGTGGCAGGCCTGGTGCCAGAACCCAGAAGCAAAGCTAATCCAAAGGGGTTATTCATCTTAATGAATCCTAACAGCGTGCAGGGAATCCACTGGACCACGAAACACATCATCCATTTCCCTCGTTTTATTTTAACTGACGGAAGTAAATTCCTGGGAAGAAGAAATCTTAAGCTGAACTCAAGTCTGTGGCCTTTGTGGTTTCTGCTCTTGGATGAAGTGTCTGTTTTATGTGTGGTTTGTCTGAGGGCTTTGATTCGAGTGTGGTGGAAGGCTCATGGTGTGTTTTAGTCTGTGATCTCAAAATGCTTGACTAATGGCCGTCTTCAAGAAGAGGTCAAGACTTATTCCTGGTTATGGTGGCATTGAAAATGTCAAAAGCTACCAAATACTGTACTGTAAATGTAATTTTTATATAAATAATTATACATTTATGTTAACAATATTTATGTATTAACATTTTTTAAATTTTTTCACATGTATTTTTATAACATTCTTTTATGATGAAATATTAGCTTTTTTTTACCAGACAAAACACACACACACACACACACACACACACACACACACACACACACACACACACACACATATATACAGTATATATTTCTATCATGAGAACTCTCAGAATATTTTAGCATGGTAATGGATATGACAATGTTAATAAATTTGGTCTTGGCGGAGATCTGCTACAGTACTGCTGAATTGCTGCTGCGGTTGGTTATTGTTGTATTTGTAGATTTTTGCTGCTGCTGCTGCTGCAAAGGAAGTATAGGAACTTGCTACTACCAATACATAAGCCGATATGGTGCTGTGAGTATTTAAGACATACTGCTGCTGCAAAAATAGCAAATTAATGACCCATTACAGATCTATACAGGTGGAGCTGGGGAAGGTGGAGAGTTTCAGAGGAACTCTGAAAGCGTGCTGCAATGCTCAAGCTATTCCTAATCAGCCATTTAAATGTAAAGCAGAAAGCTCTTTGGCTGCGTATGCTGCATGAACCAATCTGCTTAGGGCAAGTTGATTAATGCTAAGAATATCATCGATTATGGTAAGGATCCATCAGCCTGCGCCATCTAGAGTTTCATGGCAGAACTTATATATATATATATTGCGACATCCCATATAATGATCCCACATTCAAACTGCAGTGCAACAGAAGTAAAATGGTTTATTCCTGCCCTGTCCTCATGATTTCAACAACCATCAGATTTTATTCCCCCTTTGCCTCTAACAATTGATGTCAGACATGTCAAGAGCAGCTCTTTCCCTCTTATGCATGAGTCTGTGTATTCCAGCTCATCTGCCAAATTTAGGCTGAGAAGGGACCCTGCCTCTGCAGTGCCATAATGGACTTGTCCATCACTTTTTGAGATGATGAGGATTATAGGGGCCCAGTTGGATTATGGGTAGTTTGATCCATGACTTCCTATCCTCTTCCTATTCAAACACATTAGTCAAGGTGAATAATACAGCTGTCAGCTCTGACAGTCTCACCCAATGTTGTCACTTACTTGCCCTATGACTGCCCTAAGTAGCATTGTCTGGAGGACTGACAGGTTTCTTACGAAACGCCTCACGGTGAAAGCAGAGAATCAACATATTTTCCACTAGAGGACGTTTGTCATCCTTTCTGCCACTTTACAGTGACAAGGAGAGATTGTCTTTTGGTGAACTATGGCGGCAGCTCTTTAGAAATGCATGCAACGGTTACTTTTTGAGTCCCAGATGAATAACCGTTAAAGTTGGAGGAATATACTCTCCTCAGCTCCCTCAGTTTGAACCTGACACCTGACTCCGTTCTTGTCATTTTTTTCTCCTGGCCACCCTTTTGATGCAACTACATGACAAGTTTATCACTTAGAGCAGACTTTATGGCCTCTCAATTTGCCCAACTACCTCACACCATGGCTGTATTGGTTTCACCTGAGTGCAGCTGTGGCAACCACCATTTGGGGATTGACCAGATTGTGAATTAAGCAGCTGCTTAAAAAAACTTGTAGGGCCACCCTCTCAAGGTCAGCTCCTAGCAGCCAACCAGGCGAAATCAGGCATCTGTATGGCAGCCGGTTAAGAATGCCATATGAGGTGAGACAGGAAAGGTGAAATTCAGCATGACATTCCACTTTTCCACTTTGTTGTCATGGAAACCGAACCTTGATATGTTGGCGGGGGTGGGGGGGGGGGGGGTGGGTATTGGAAAAAAATAAAACATCTTAAAAATAAAAAAAAAAAAAAAAAAAGGGTAAAGAATTTTAATACGATGGATAACAAATGCACAAAATGACTCCAGAGGATACAGCAGATAAAACAAGAGCGATAGTTCAACGTTTCACTGACAGCTGATGAATCTTAACAACTTGGGGACAAGGAAGCCATTTTAGAGAATTTTCCGGCCTGAACATATTGCACCTGTTAAATTATTTAGCCCCACTCTGTGGCTTGGCTCTGTAGCACACTGAACGTTGTAGCTACCAATTAAATCCCACATGTCACCGTAGCAGGTCAACCTCCCTTGTCTTTCACTTACAGAGTAATACCATCACTTTCATTGGCAACCCATTGTCTCACATTTACACAAAAAAAGCTTCTTTTTTTCCTGACTGTTTAAACACCGTCAAAGCACATTCACTGTGAAGGGTCAGATGTTGGGGTGAAAACAAACTCTTATCTGCGACTCTCACCAAGAGGTCAAGCTCCAGCTTCTCTACTACGTGATTTTGAGCTAGTATAGCTCCCGCTCGGTCGTCAAGCTTTCCTTTATCTCGCTTGACACAAGATAAACGCCGCCTGTGATAAACACTGTGAGTAGATCCTTTAATACCACCTCGGTTCTTTCACCTTTCGAGATATACTTTACCTGAGCGAGAGAAGACATAGGTGATGGGGATCATGACTCACAGAACTTAAAACGTTCCTCAGAGGATTTATAACCTTCAGTCAAACTGTTCTTCAGTTATTAATAGACCATCTTAGGGTTTAAATCATGTTTATGGCTGTGATATCTGATCAGAATGTGTAATTACCTTTATGTGGCTTTCTTTTTTGTAGCTGGCCTGGTCATTGAAAACACCACTTGGGGGCAGTGATGAAACAAGCAAATCCTTTTCTCAGCTCTCATGTGAAGAAATGTTAATGCTTTGGAGTTTCCTAAACTGCTGTTTGCCCCCATGAAACATTAATGTGCAAAGGTCTTTAGCTTCTCAAGTCTGACAGTCTGTCTCTCAAAGGGTGTTGAGATTTGGACTGGAGGATGTTTTTATTGCTCAGAGGTTGCTTTCTTTTAGCTCTGGAGAATTAACATTTCTTTTATGTTTCCTTTGAGTGTCAAAATTCATGAGATGAACTGGAAGCAAATGAGTCATTTATTGACAGAGGATAGAGAACTATAAAATAAATGTGGATGGCATAGCTCAGATCATTTGGCCTCAGAAAAATCTAATGAGAAATGTTTGAGGTCATTTTAAAGTCTTGGAGTTTTGATCAATTTAAGGTCTTTGACTTTTGAATGCAAATTGGTAGCTTTGCATATTTGGGTACAGATTGACATGTTCAGATTTGAAACTCTAGAAGAGATGCATATGAGATGACTAGGTCTTTTTCAGGAAAAACATTGGAAGCGGAATACTTAACCAAAAGTTTGTATTTATCCACACTTTCTATGAAAAACAACCCCTTTTCTTCTCCCTCTCCTTAGAAGGGGTTTTAAATGCTGGGTAGGAAACATGTGAGCCCAAGATAATTATAAAGAGAAACCCAGCAGTTAACATATATAGACAGCAACTTGTCTTTTGAAAACCATATTTCCCTTGTTACAAAAAACTGCATTCTTCCATCTTAGAAACATTGCCAAACTACGAAACATGTTACCTGTTTCTGATGCAGAAAAGCTAGTTCATGCATTCATGACCTCTAGACTGGACTATTGTAATGCACTTCTAGGTGGTTGTCCTGGATCTTCAATAAACAAGCTACAGGTAGTCCAAAATGCAGCAGCTAGAGTCCTTACCAGGTCAAGAAAATATGATCATATTACCCCAATTTTACTGTCTCTGCACTGGCTACCTATTAAGTTATCAGTTTACAATCAGTTACAAATTATTATTACTTACCTGTAAGGCACTAAATGTTTTAGCTCCTGCGTACCTAACTTGTCTTCTACCACGTTACAATCCATCACGCTCCCTAAGGTCACAAAACGCTGGACTTTTGGTAGTTCCTAGGATAGCAAAGTCCACTAAAGGAGGTAGAGCTTTTTCACATTTGACTCCCAAACTCTGGAATAGCCTTCCTGATAATGTTCGGGGTCCAGACACACTCTCCCTGTTTAAATCTAGATTAAAAACACATCTCTTTCACCAAGCATTCGAATAATGTATCTCTTAAATTGTGACTGCAGTTGCATCTGATCAAATGCACATTCTTATTCCTTAGCTTGGGTTAAACTAATTAATTTTACTTTGTTGGAACAGCAGCAACACTAATGATGTCTCTATTTGTTTCTCTGTTTTGCCACAGGATTTACATCCCGTGGTAACTAGGATTTACACAAGCTCCAGTCTGGATCCAGAACACCCGAGAAGAGATGATGCTGACCCTCAGAGGACCCCAGATGATGCTAACCCTGAATCAACAAACAGAGCTGATAAATATTGCTACAAGTGTGATTTCATCATATAATAATTGCTGTTAATAATTTTCATCATCTGGCTGATTACGTCTTGTATAAATTTTTCTGAAAAATCCTGTCATATGCGCACAAACTGACAGTCACCACTTATAAGCTTCTACTAAATATTGTAGAAATGTAATTTTCTGTAAAGTTGCTTTGTAATGATTTGTATCGTAAAAAGCGCTATACAAATAAACTTGAATTTAATTGAAATTGAATTAACGCAGCATTTTATTTTATTTTTTTGTCACATACAATATTCAAAGAAGCATTGTTACCATATTTTTGTGCAATGCCTTTTTTAAAATAATCAAAATCAGATTTCATTTTCAATTATTATTATTTTTTTACATTTAGAAACTGATTTATTACTGCTTTGTTTCATAATAATTCTCCTAAAAGTCCTTTTAGAGCTGACCCCAAAAATTTTCAGACCAATTTGGGGACAAAACATCTTTCTCCTTGGACAGCCATACATAGTTTTTCTAGAATACATATATAATTCAATCATAACAATTCTCAGAATATTTTAGCATGGTGATGGATATGACAATGTTAATGTATTTGGTCTTGGCCGAATAGATCTGCTACACTTCTGCTGAATTGCTGCCGCTGTTGGTTCTTGCTGTAGTTGTAGATTATTGCTGCTGCTGCTGCTAGCAAGTACAGGAACTTGCTACTGCCTATGCATATGGTGATAAGGTGCCTTGAGTATTTAAGGCATACTGCTGCTGCACAAATAGCATATCAAATAATCCCATAGTAGATCTATACAGGTGGAGCTGTGGAAGGTGGAGGGTTTCAGAGACTCTAAAAAGTGTGCAGCAGGAATCTCAAGTGAATCCTAGGCAGCCATATAAATTCAAGGTTTGCATGAACCAATCAGCCTGTGCCAAGTCATTTAACTCTCTGAATATCATCAGTTACGTTAACACCCAATCAGCACGAGTCATCTAGATTTTCATAACTGAAATATATATTTCTTGTGCCATCAGCTAGTATTGTCATGACATCATTTTGTACTGTATTTATTGGATTAATAAGCTACAGTACATGACTATATACATTTGAAAAGATCTGTGGTTCTGTGAGCAAAGATAGCGGATTTGAGTCCCAATTATTTATTAACCAGAGGTTTGCTGTTCATAGAAGCACATGGACAGCATTGGCTACACATATATTTGAATGAGCTTCTTTTCTGTTTATGAAGCCAAAAAATGTTTTGTTTTGTGGATCAAATCACAAATCCCGATCGTCAGATTTAGTTAATTACATTCCGTCCCTCTCCAGTGCTCCTCATTGAACCCTTGTCGATGTACCATGGAATCATAAGCAGTTGTCTTGTGCTTTGGGACCATACTAATTGATGTTAGAATACATGTAGAAGACTCTGGATCTGGATCTTTACGACAGGCCCCATCATAGCAAGATTCAAGGTTTCCTGATGAGACCCAAATAAATGCTTTTTTAGAGATGAACAGAAGGCCAGGAAAGATTGAATCCTCTTTCTCTGAGGTGAGAAAGAGGTACATCTCTGGAAATAGTCAGTGATAGATGAGATACATGGAGCAAGACAGTCTGGCCCAGTCTCCAGCCAAGCTGAATCAGACAAACCGTCTGCTTGTTTGAGTCTCTCTCTCTCTGGAGTGTGCACACATCTCTCTCTGCTCTGCTTACACAGTACCTGTTTGTTTGTTTTTTGTTTTTGTTTTTTTTACAACTGATTACTTACCAGCAACAATACATCTACAGTGCCCTCCATAAGTATTGGAACAGTAAACACAAAATTGTTCTGTTTTCTGTGGAGTCAAGAAATCTATAAATATGATTAAAAGATGAATATGAGACAAAACTACAGAATGTCACAATTTATTATTGGGCGATTCAACACAAATATGTATTACCAGCTAAGAAGATCAACACTTTTAGAGTTTCATCTCCCTATCTGATGTGAGCATAAGTATTGGAACAGTTGCCTCACAGGTCTTTCTAAGTGTTCAACTGTGTCCTGTTGCATTAATTCTTCAGATATTAAAAGCAGAGATTGTGTCTTATGAGTTATATCCATTGCTTCTGCATTCTAAGTCTTGCATTCAATGATGACACACACAACCAGGATGAAGACGAGGAAGTCGACTCTGAAAGAAAAGCAAGCAATTTGGATGCTAAAAGAAAAGAGCAAGTCAATTAGAACTATTGAAAAAACAACAACCTCCAGAAAGCTGGGGTGATGCTCTGTCAATCTACAGTCCACAGGAGAATTTGACACAGAATTACAGAAACTACACAGCAAGATGCAAACCTCTGATCAGCACCAAAAATAGAAAGGCAATATTCTTCACAAATGTGAGCCAGTAGAGTTTTGGAGTTGATGGAACGATGAGACAAAGTTTGACCTTTATCTAAGTGATTGGAAAGCAAAAGTGTGGAGAAGAAAGGGAACTGCAAATGATCCTAGGCATCCAACCTCATCTTTAAAGCTTGGTGGATGTGGTGTCATGGCATTGGCTGTCTGTAGAACAGGACCTCTTAATTTTAATGATGACTTAATGTATGATGACAGTAACGGAATGAATTTAGAAGGGTACAAATCATCTTGGCTACCAATATTCAAGAAAATGCCACCAAACTCATTAGAAAGCACTTCATATTGGATCAGGACAATGACCCAAAACACTTTTTTCTTTTACATATATTCCTTTTTTTTTTTTTTTTTTTTTCATTTATTCAAATATTACATGATACTGTATCTTAATGTTGACATAGAGTAAACTTATTAGTGAAGAATCCATTAGTCTGATTCAAACCAGTTTAAAAGAGACTCCACTGCTAAATATACATGTATTATTAAGGTCAGTCTTGGGATTTTATAATGTTATTGTCTAATTTTACCATTGCAAAAACTCATTTTTATGTTAAGAATGATATTGTATGTGTACTTTTGTATTGTATTGTATTTGCCTAATTAGGGTGAGGGATTTGAACAACAGTATTACATTTTGAGGCATTTTGGCTCCATTTTTGCTATGGACATGAATGATACCTCAAATTGTTATGGTATATCATTGCGTTTATAAAATATGTGATGCATTATTATAACACTGAGGATAATGCAATTTGAAAATCCCATAGAATTGCATTGAAGGAGGAACCTTTTGACTTGATTAAGATCATGACTCATGATAAATGTTTCAATCATGTTGAGTTTAAGTTGTACTGTAGTTTCTAGCATTATAGTAGCATTAAGCCCAAGTGCATTGCTGTTGAGTCAGTACTCTGGGTGTAGATGGTGATGGCGTTCATGGAGGAAGGAATGTTCTCCATATCTGCTCCCAGCATCACCTCATTGGCTTGCTTCAGTCATGAACAACTACTGGAAATTGTTTCATTCGCCCACATAAGGGCAATGCACCAGTTAACAGCATGTTTATTATGTTCACTCTGTGCTCTTCCTTAGGCTTCTGTATGCTCTGGGCTTATCTATGATTTAAACTATTGAAGGTGACCTCAAAACGATGAAGGCCACCTAAGACGGTAAGCACTGAGGGCAAGGGATTCTGGGACAGTGACAAAATGCATGAGTGACTGAAAGCACAGTTTCAGCAGGGAGTGAAAGCATAGAAAGCAAAGGAGCAAATCAGATCACAATCAACAAATCACAAATTATACTCAGCACAGCAATTTTATTGAAAGATAAGATTGTTAAAACAAAACAGTGTTTTAGTATTTATCTGTTTTCCTGTAAAACCTGAAAATTTGCACAAAAATTTGCACTCCATAAATAAAAAATAGAAGAAATATATATATATATATATATATATATATATATATATATATATATATATATATATATTATAAATTTTATTTTGCAACCCAGATTGTTTTTAATGTGATCTCAGACATTGAATAAACATCACTGTATATGCATATTTTGTTATGCAGTCTTATTGGCGTAAAGCTTTACAGTTATTCAAACAATGCACAAACCATTTAGTCTGGCCTCAAAGGGGTCTACAGTACAAGCTCTCTGGATTGTAATTGAGACATAAAAGCACATTCATTCAGTTCCGCTTCGTACGGCGGAGGACCAGCGGCTGAATTTGCATGCTGATGGGAAGGTTAGTTTTAGATGCATTATGACTGCTGCGAGCTGTCATCAAAGATCTCATATTCAATCAGTGCGGCTTAATGCATTACAACCAGTTGTAGGAGATTTTAATGAGAGTTCCTAATTAGCCAGCAGCAAAGTCATAATCACTTCAGAAACATATTAAGCCATGGGTATTTTTGGAGAATAAATGTTCTGCCACTGTCCACACAGCCATGGCCTATTTATTTAAAGCAATCATGCTTAAAAGTGGACTGACCAGGTTTTGTTACACTGTTAACCTTTGATTTATCATAGTGCAGCTAAGTGGTAGACTTTTTTTTAAGTATGCATCAGATAGTATTATTTAATGCAACACTTGTGGTTCCGAAGTTAAGTTCTGATCATATATATATATATATATAAGTATATAAGTTTGTGTGTGTGTGTGTACAGTTTATATTTATATGTATATATATAAATACACATGTATTTATATAGTAAGTATATAAGTAGTTATCATTAGGCTATATGTTTTTTTTTCTTGCTTCCAAAAAAGTTTAAAAAAGAAACTTGAATTACAAAAGTTTGTAATGCTGTGAGCCATCTTGTTTTTGGTTGATTTGTTTCAAGACTTATAACTCTTTACACAAAGACTTTTTTATAAAATACCCATGGTAAAAATGAATGAAAAAATACTTTCAGAACCATGGCTGCTGAAAAAGTCTAGTCATCATGCATTTGACCCCACTGACCCCTTCCCTCATTATGACATCATATATTTCAAAATTGCATGTGCTGTGGGTACAGGGTCTCTCAATTAACTCCATGTTCTGTTTTTACTTTTTGTTAGAAGCTGTCTAAGAGCTGTGTAAGTCTTTTTTGCAGAATCGTCTAAAAGATACACATACATCAAAATTTGTCCTCTAGAAGGTAGACCGTTTCACAGAATGTGGCATCTTTATGCTTGCCTGTGGATGAACACGAATCCTGCAGCTTCGCCCAGAAGGATGCTGGCAAACATCGTAATGTGGAAAAAATCTTTAACATCCTGAGCAATGTGACAGCACTGTGTTTTTTTCCTCCCTTGAGCTCTGAGGAGGAAACATCACAGGAGAATTGAGCCCACAGTTGTAGTTTGATTGATGTGTCAAACTGCCCATCTAGAAGAACTTTGCCTCCGGAGGCTGGCCTCTGTGTTGAAACGCAGAATTGGTAGCTTTGATTGGCTGAGCTGGATGGATCAGCGTGTGTGTATGTGTGTGTGTGTGCACATTTTTTTCTGACATATCAGGACACAACTATGTATAATGACATGGGTATGACACAGGTATTACAAGAAGAGGGTGACTTATGAGGACATAACCCATGTCCCCATTTTTCAAAACGCTGATAAACCATACAGAATGAGTTTTTTGGGGAAAAAGTAAAAATGCACAAAGTTTCCTGTGAGGGTTTGGGTTAGGTGTAGGGTTGGTGTAGGGCCATAGGATATACAGTTTGTACAGTATAAAAACCATTATGCCTATGGGATGTCCCCATTTTTCACAAAAACACACATGCGTGTGTGTGTGTGCGTGTGTGTGTGTGTGTGTGTGTGTGTGACTGATTCTTTCTCACTGTTTGACACTATTTTTCAGTCTTATCTTTCTCACTAGCTCCCATTTAGAAAGGGGAAATATGCACATGCTCCATATTTGTTATGCTGCATTAAAAAGTGAGCATTTGCTGACTCAGTCATCATGTAAAAATTCACTTTTATGACTCATTTATGAGCCCCCCCAACCAAACAGATTAATTACTAATATTCCTGCACATACATTCACGCAAAGAAAATCACTTATTTTGAGAAATCGGTGCTAAGAATAGCTGCTGATGTCTGATGGTTATCAACCACATATTAATTAAGGCACAATTGCTGAGTCAATGAAAGAGGCCCCTTAATTATTGATGTGTTTAAAAGGCCCTTCATTGGAAGAGGGACAGCCAGGGTGATGGGACGGCTGCCACAGGCACAGTTCAAGTTCTCTTATAGCAGTGGTGGGCTAAATGCTAGAACAATGGGAGCTGTATTTTGGTGTTGAATACAGAGAGAGAGAAACTCTCATTCTTTCTCTGCAGCATCCAGCAAGCACAGTTTTCATGCACGCGAATGTTTAAAGCTGACAAGCTCATTAGCAGCTTTGCCGTCACAGTCAAGATCACTCTGATGTACATAGTGAGCTTTTAGTTTAGCAGCTTTTTACCAGTCATGCTAGCACAAATTTTGAATGGGACCAATTAACGTTTTAAATCAAGATAGAATCTGACAAAAAATATATAATAAAATGTGGTTCTATACCTTAAATCATGCAGAAATTGCATACTAAATATCATACTAGGGACTTAAAACCCAAATTGATCAATTTCATGTCACTATGTAAGGCATCTAAAAGGATCACTAGTCAGGTTCCATCTTAGAATTATACTTTGTAGGCAGTAGGCAGCAGGGCTCGAGGTTGGTGTGTTTTGTTCATACTGTTATCTTCTCTCTGCATTGCACCTACAGGTAACATGGGAAGGAATTACCTCATACACTGCAAGAACTAAACACAAATACACATGCTATGGCATGTTTTATTCATAAAATATTTTATGCAGTCTATATGGCTCCATTTACTCCTCAGTCCTAAACAGATAAACTGAGAGGCATGGTCAGTGGAACAGCTGGTGTGCTGAGATATTTCCATTTACATTTAGGTAAACCTTTGTTAGCACTTTTCTACATAGTTCCATTGCTGATTTTATATAGAGTGGTTGTGTGTGTGTATGGCATATTGAAACAGATTTATTGTTTCGTGTTGCATAGGTGTGTGTGTGTGTGTGTGCGTATGTCTGAAGTTGGCTCCGTCTGTTCTCATGAGTCTACTATTTGGGCCAAAGCAATCCTGTTCTCTCCTGGGATGGCCCTGAGAAGAAGACACATAAGAAAGATCATTTTACTTCCCTTTTAGAACACTTGGCTTGGCATTTTTTTTTCTTTTTTCTTTTTTTGTGAGTATACTCCGCCGAGCAGTATATATCCAAGCAAAGGCGTCATGTGCATTCAAAGTGAGTAAAAATTATAATTTATACAATCACACATGTTCGATTAGTTTGTTCAGGGCATCATATCATCAGCTGCTAAATTCAAATCCGCGTTTATACAGCGCTGCATTATAACCAACCACACACGATTCTGTTGAGTTTGTGAATGCAATGGCCAATCAGAAACGTTCAGATGAGTCATCGCTGAAACAGATTTTGTTCACTTGCTTGCTGACTGAATTATAAACAACAAAGTGCAGATGTGCTTACGAATGTAAGATATTCATTTTGCAGTGATTTCAGTGATTTAAATGGGAGTTTTTGAGAGTGCCCGAACGCAAGTCCTGATTTTGCTGAGTTAGAAGTGTTCCTAGGTCAACATATTTTGTTGACCCTGGAACAACATTTTACTCCAAAAATATATTCTTGACCATATCCCTACACCTAAACCTAACCTTAACCATGAGTAATCCCTAAAATCAGAGGAAATGATAGATGAATGACACTGATGTACACAAAATCTATAAACTGGTTCTTCAAATCTGATTGGTTAATCACAATGTTGTTCCAGGGACAACAAAGATGTCATCCAAGGAACATGTCTCACTTGGTAAAATCAGGTTCTGCGTGCCCGAACTCTGGCTAGACTGAAGTGAAAAAGTTATTTGATAATGTAAATCAGTGGTTCCCAAACTTTTCCATTCCACGACCCACCTAGACAAGTGTAATCTATTTCATGACCCACCACAATATTTGAGGAAAAAAAAAGGTTGATATTACTTTAAGCCTAATCTTACTTAAAAGTTTGATGACAGAAATGAAGTATTTAAGAAAAAAAACCTTTTTATTTTAGAGTAGGCCTACACCTGAAAAAAATCACTATTAATATTTAAGTTTTAATTTTTGTTTACAGACTTTAGAATATGTAGTGTCCATAAAAACGTTAAACAGGCTCACTCCAGTGAACTGTAATCTGCGCTGCTGTGTTTTGTTGCAGAAAATGCATTCACGATCCTTCCGTGTGTGTCGGTGAGAACGGAGCACAATCCAACACTTTTTTTAGAAAAAGCATAAGAAGCAAAGCAGAACTATCTAAAACTGTTTGGAGATTAAAATAATTGTGAAATAGGTAAAAAATAATAATAAACATGTGTCTCGTTTTAAATAAACAAAAAAAAAAAAAAACTGGATGACATTAAGTTCAGGCAGAAATTTATTTTAGCAATGGTTAAATTAATGTTCAGCAATATCTTCAAAAGATTTCTGAACTTTGGCAAATTTTTCTCTAAAAAGAGATGATACGTCAAGGAGTATTGCATTATTTTTTTGTGCATTTTGTTATGTGGAAATGTTTAAATCTTGTAGTGTTACAATTAACCCTGCGTTTGTGCACTGCTCACCCTGTACATGTGAAATGCTTTTTACAAACCGTTTCCCGAACGAAAAAAGTGCACAGAGCTCAAACGGACGATAGAAATGAATGAACATGGCCTACCTGAAACCGTTTTCGTAACATTTGTTTTCTGGTGTATGCAATCTCATGCGGAATATAGTGTATTGAAGTGAGCAAGTTTTTCTCTTTTAATAATGCGGACCGATTGAACCTTTTAATGACATTGCTCTGAGACCTTCACTGTTATTACAACTCGTGCGCGCCCGCGCTTCAAAACACGCAAAGCACGCGGACTTAATTGCAATTCGAAAATCACACTAAGGATATTGCAGTCCTTATTAATGTTGGTGGGCTATATCATTGTGACGAGTGGGTTCCCGGTTCCCGCCTCCTCCTTCCCGTGATTGAGAAGTTTTTAATGTGTTAGACTGGTGCCGAAGCCTGGGAGGAAGGAGGGACGCGGTGCCGAAGATCCCTCGGCACTGAGGTGAATCCGCAGTGCCATCGAGCAGGGCGAAGGAGGATGCTCGAGGCGGTGGGCTGGAGTGAGTTGCCGGGGAGACGGACGCTCCTCTTTTGTATCCTTCCGATCTCCTCCGTGGTTCTCGAGACTGGTGAGTCGAGCAGGTGTCGCTCAATTCCAATCACTCCACCGGCCTCGCACCGTTCCCACTCGTCACTTTCGTGCAGCCCTAGACTGAACTGTGTGTGTGTGTGTCATTGAAACGCAAATTTAGCTGCAGCCAAGTGACTTTGTGCGACCCACCTTGTTCCATTCTGTGACCCACAAGTGGGTCGCGACCCACAGTTTGAAAACCCCTGATGTAAATGTTCTTTGCTCTTTGTGAAATACAAATGTTAGTAACTTACAATATTGTTATTAAATTCACATTAAATACAAAGTCGGTCATATTAATACTGTTTTATGTTATATTTTACTGGTACTTAAGTAAAATATTTCCTTAAAATATTTTTTTTTATAAAAATCAAATAAAACATAAGCTTATATCAGTTATACAGTGCTATTGTGGCTGCTGTGTCAAACACTCACACACACACACACACACACACACACACATGTGCCCCCTCAAAAATCATGAGTGCATGATGCCCCTGTATCCAAATATAGATTCTTTCACCGCTAATGGGCTGTTAAAATCCACCGTAGTCGTGCTTTGCTTGCAGGGTTGTTTTACCATACAAAGACACAAGGCTTATGGTAATGTTAACTAAAGACTTTTTTACATTACAGTAACAGGTCTAGACTTGCTGCTGATTGTGGGTGGTTTGTGACACAACCAATCAGCTTGATTGATTGGTTCTCTCTGCACTCTCAGGCAAGCTGATTGGCATGTTAACAACATCAGCATGGAAAGCCGCAAAGTCAGGCCTGCATTTCATGACAGTTAGCTGACCGGCCCAAATGTTTTAGGTCGTCTTGAGTTTTTTTTTTTTTTTTGTGGTTAAAATGCTTAATTAGTTTCTCGTTTAATTGATCAGAGGCTTAATTTGTTAACTGCACAGTTTGTGAATACTGAGAGCGATCTTTTCTGTGTACTTGGCCCCGTGTAAGCTTGATCAGTGGAATGATATAATCCAGCAAACCCTTTGGCCTTCAAATATAGTCATAGTCGAACATTGAAACCCCTTAAAGAGACAATTAGATGGTTAAATGACCCATGAGAAAGATAAATGCATAGCACAATGTAAAAATCCATCAGCATCAGTCCCAGCAAGGCAGCATCTGTCCATGGCTGGTGTGAATCCTGACTCGTGAAATAATAAATCAGTGGAAAATCAAGTCTGTCAGGTGTTTTGCAGACTGGGGCCGTGGTGATTTGCGTGCAGTGTGGTCCTCTACTAGTTTGAGCGTGCAAGCATGACAACAACAGATGGTTTTTGTCTCTTCATCCCCCACGGCTTGTCTTTTGTTTGTCCTTGACAGCTGAGAAAGCATGAAGGATTCCCTTTGTTCAGTCAAGTGCAGTCACTAACTATTGTGAGACACCTCCCTTCTGAAAAATGGTTCGGAGATGGGCACACAAAGTCTGAGAAATGTTTCCACATCTTGAAACCATTTTTTTGTCATAATGAGCATTCATATGCAGTTGTTAATTAGCAGAAAATCAGTGTTCTGTATTCTTTGTTGTTATATGGGTGTTTTTGTTCAGCAACTTCATATTTATAATGAGAGACAAGACAGTACATGGTGGTGAGATGAGGGGTAATAGGATTGGGAGATATGTTTGTTTGGTCTTTTGAATTTTTATCATTTCATGCTCTCAGCAGTCAGGTTTGAGGCATTATGACCATATGACCTGTCCATGTTGACATCTGCCTCAAGAAAAAGAGATAATGCATCACGGTTTTGAAATGTCAAAATCAGCTTATTAGAATTATTTCTGAAGGATGATGTGACACTGAAGACTGGAGTAATGATGCTAAAACTTAATGTTTACCATCACAGGAATAAATAATATTTAAAATATATTTAAATAGAAAACAATTATTTTTAATTTTTTTTGGATTGAATTATTTTATTTTTTTTGTAGATGCGGTCCAAATTATATACGTGCCAATGTGGACAGTTTGTATGAAATGCCCTCTTCCTCAAAATCCACTAACAAAACATCCACGTGGGTTCCCTAGCAACAAAGTCATATTTGTGCCAATCACAATGTGTTTAGTTTTGTGAACCATGACCAAATTATATTTTGTTTGATAAAACGTTTTGTTGTGCTGGGTAATCACTTGATGTGTAACGTAACATCTTTGCAAAAAGTGAGAACCACTGTGAATATTACCTTACTACCATGTTAAAAAAGGCAGATTATCTGAATAATCTTTTTCCTATACTTAGCATGTGTGGCGCTTTCTCAGAAAGCTAATCCTTTCGTACTGTCTCCATTATGCTCGGCCTCATTCCTCAGTGCAAACAAGCGCTCCCACCGAGTGATCAGGACCTGCCACAAAACTGATTAGACACTGTTCCCTGCTCTCTGACTGCCATATCAATCCTGCCTGCTCCACCACTATCAGCTCATGTAAAGATATCAGCTGACGCTCTGCATTAACAATCACAGAGAGCTAACATTAGCTGCTACAGATGAAGATGAAGGGGACATATTTTTTTCAGCCCAAGGCTTCATACATATGAAATTAACTCATAATCTCTCACAGGGATTGTTTTTATTCACCTTCCACTTCCGTTAATATGTTTATTTTTTATTGCATTCCCATTTTTGCGGGAGATTTTGGAAGGGCATTCGGCGTGGGCCGGGTTAGTCAGTGTTTGTGTTTATGCTGCGGTGTACAAAGGAGTTAATATGGTACTGTTTGCATGTCTCTGGGTTTCATGTGGTCCATATGGTGACTACTGAGATACTGTGGGGGAGAGAAAAAAAGGAGAGTGAAAGTAAGTGGTATGATGGCCAGCACTAATGAAACAGCCCATGCAGTGTAGACACAAAGCAACCTGTGCCGATTCATTGAATGACTCAGACTGCACACATCCTGTGAGACAGCCTGATATGGCAGAGATCTCCAACAGAAATCACTATACTATATCCTGCTCATTAACTTACTGTTATACACACTTATTCAATGCCCAGAAATTGAACATGCAGAGAAATGAGCGATGTGGACAATTTTTAAGTGTTTAGATTGTGATAATATTCCGATATTTTTAAAGGCCCTTGCAAAGTTCCAAACCAGTCTATTAAGTTTCCTGCAATATGGTAGTCACATAACTTTATAATTATTATGATCACATACAAATGATTTATTATTATATTATATAGAATATTATTACAACTTAAAAAGTAAAAAAAAAAAAATACACTACTGTACTTCCTGTACAAACTTACTGTCTGTAACATTTTAAAATGTTTCTGAAAGAAGTTGCTTACTGCATATATTTAATAAAAAATGATCAATTATTTAGCAAAATGTGATTAAATTTAATTTTTTTAAATAACTATTTTCTATTTTAATATATAGTACTTTAAAATGTAATTTGTTCCTCTGATGACAAAGCGGAATTTTCAGCATCGTCAGTCTTCAGTGTCACTTTATCCTTCAAAAATTATTCTAATATGCTGACTTTGAGCTAAATATTTCTCATTAGCAAGTAATATTTGTGTGGAGACTGTGATACATTTTATTCAGGTTTCATTGAACAGCTTTTATTTTATTTTAATCAAAATATTTTAACACATTCAATTGTTTCATTGTGTTGTTGCTTAAGTATTAATTTCTCTAAAAAATACTTTTGAAAGGACTTAAGAAGGAAAGTAAGAAGCATAAATAATATTTTTATTACTACCTCAGGTACTACTAAAACGACTACTACTATTACTACTAACATAATATTTTAATATTATAGAATTTTATTAATAATGACAATGATAATATTGTATAAAATTATTATTATGTCTTGAATTTGTTGGTTTGGAAATTGTATATAATTAAGTGTAAAATTTACAGAAAGTACACATTGTAGCTCCCATAAATTTCTAACCAGTTAATATATTATTGTTTTAATATTAACTGTTAGTATACTAGTTTAACAGTGGTCTTGATTGTGACCTTTTTAGACATATGAGATATTCCCAATAGGGGTTCATATTTTATAGATTTATTTGTCAAGTCTTCATTTTGTCGCATTCGTTGCACACAAATAAGTCGACGTTTTAATAAAAGGTTTATAAAAGAGATATACACTCCAAGACACCCTGTGACTACAACAGCATTTGAATATTTCAGAATGTTAAAAATGTCATATGTCTGATATCATGCTGACTGCTGTCACGATAACATAACTGTGCAGATTTACTGTGCGTCCAAATGTGTTTCTTTTTTTTTTAATTCTCTGAGGTGAATATAAACATCATATTTCTGAAAAGACAGACTCTAGGACATGTTTGTATTTGTCCATATTATCTGCTGATGGAGAGGCAGAAATAGGTGGTGCTGACAAGGCAGCTTGTGCTTGTTTTCTCACCTACTCATCTTACTTAAATGAAATCCAGTTGGTTTTGCTGAAATTTGTGTAAACAAAGTTGTTAGAGGATTGTGAGACTGACACTGCAACATTGGCTGAGCCAGTGATGAGAGCTGGGGCAGGACTGTTCATTCAAACCAATAGCAGAAGGTGGTAGTGTTCGGGAAACCTGTTTGGAAACAATCTTTTGCAGCTTTGAGATTGATTATGAGTTAACAGTAATGCAGGCGTCCATGATTGGTGTAGTCCATTATTATGCCATGCTTAACATTTTTCACCTGTCCACAAACGTCTGCTATAAATGTAGCCAGTCAACTGACAGGCCAGCAGGTGTCTTGTCAGTGTAGATGACTGTAATTGAAGCAGAACTACGCAGAGAGAGAATGCTGAATGAGGAGGGGGGATGTGTCTGTCTCTGGAGGATGTGATCCCGCATAATTCCCACCTAGCTTCGCTTGCCTTCCGTGTGCAGCCCTCCGGTGGCCTATTAAGAACTGCTCGGGTAGCTGTGGGGAGTCTGGATTCATTACCGAAGCTGGACACAGACAGAGCACAGTAGTTCACCTCATTCGTCCTCTTCCTTCACCGCAGGTGGAAATACATATATAAAGTGGACATACCTGCAGTGTGCTCTGGTGTGGAACTGAGACGCAGTGGTTAGTGAAGCAGAGCAGCATGATATTAAGATCTTTGAGCTGAACAGACTGTACCTACAGCTGTCTAGAGACACTCGCCCACGGAACTGACCTGAATTACTTCCAAAAAGTCCCTGTAGCTCATTCAGACTTTGCTGCCAGCCGATTCAAAATTCAGTTACAATTAGTGTTGTCACGGTACCAAAATTTCAGTATTCGGTACCGATACCAGTGATAATCCACAGTTCTCGGTACCAATTTCGGTACCAAAGCTAATTAAAAAAAATAACTTTTTATAACTAAAAATAAAACCAATAACATTCTTTTTACTTATTTACAATTGTGTTTAAAGTTCTTCTACAAGTAATATAGTTATGAAAAACAGTAAACAAGTTTCACCCAAATTTAATTTGTCTTTTAATTTATGAAATTTAAACACATTTTATTTTTTGGTAAATAAAGGGGATTTGCTATTAAAATTAAAACATGGAAGAAATATTGTGTGATTAATTTTTAATTAACAGTAGTAGCAGTATCACATACATTTTACAAAATAATAGTAATATTTCTAGCACAATGCCTTTATGTAAAAAGGAATTTGTAATGAATGCATATTTGTCATTTATCTGAACTTAAGACTGGTTGTGATGCTTAACATATTTTTGTTCATTGAGGGTTTCTGTAAAAAAAATAGTAATAGATCATAATAATTATTATTAAAAGATAATAATACTACTAATTCTACTACCATAGCCTACTAACAATATACAATGCACAATGGATTGATGAGCTGCTGGTTCATGAATATTAATCATGCTGTCTGCATTCGGTCGAACTGATTTGCTGAAATCAAAACAGGGACGGTAATAGATGAGCGCCAGCCAATGAAATTGCCATTTGCGCATTAGCTCCGCCCACTACCGGAGAAACCGGCATATCTTCTGCTTGTTCGAAAATATGAATAATTCTAAATGAACTCCATTATTTTGACAGGAGAAGACAACAAAGAATATAGTTTACATGTAGCATGTCGATTCAGCGTGGTAAGACTCTCGCTGTCTCTCTTTGTGTGAGGAACATATATATATATATATATATATATATATATATATATATGTGTGTGTGTGTGTGTGTTTGTGTGTGTGTGTAAAGAAAAATATCAATAAAATAAAATAAAAACTTTTATTATTCAGTAAAACTCCCAAATAGTTCAACTAAATAAATTATTTGCATTGCTTAATTTACTTATAAAGCTAGCCAGTTACTTGTTACAAGATATTTCTGTCAAACATAACAAGGCAATTTTCATTATGCAGTAAAACCCCAAAATGGCACAGGCATTAGTAACTATCATCTTTTGTCTCCTCCTCTAAATCTGGTACGAATGGGAATGAGGAGCTTGAAATATATCAATAAATTATTTAAAGAGCTGTTTTTCTCAGTGCAGTCATTTACAATTCTATATTTAACATCCGTTTTGTTTGAGCATTATGGTTCATAGATATATCTTCATATCCCAGAAACACCCCAGCACAGTCAAAATGACAAACTGTCTGCTGTCTGACATTTTTAACTTCCTGAAATATTCGATTGCATTTTTAGTCACAGGCTGTCTTGGAGCTGTGTGTAAACCTCCTCTGTTGCACAGAAACATTAACTTAATTTCATTCTTGTCTAGCTATCATGCAAAACTTGACAGAAAATAAATCTAAATAATATCAGTGCCGAAATATACTGGACTATACTGGTTGCTCTGTTGTATTTTTGATTCGCTGATGAATCATTTTACAAGAGTCATTTGTTCACTATTTGAACTACACTGGTTGTGCTGAATGTTTTGATTGACTAAAGAACCATTTTAAGAGTCATTTCTTTGTGAATTGTACTATACAGATCAGTATCAATTTAGGTCCGTGTCTGCTGGCCAGTGAAACTGTTATCTATTCTTAATTCATTTTCTGCAGTTGAGTTTCATTGTCAGCTTATCTGTAACAATATTAGCTAAATTCCTTATCAAAAAGCTGTAAAGAGCATTAGCTGCTGCTTCTTCCAGGATGAGAGAAGTGATCAGGATTTTTTTTAATCTTTTTTGAGTGCTGTCTGGTGTAGTAGAGGTTAAGCAGAAACTGATCAGCAAACCTTCAAAAGGATTCTCATTGCTTTGATGAGTCCACTTCCTCTTTCTTATGGATTAATAGAGGCGTAAAGGATGGCGTGGTGAGCCTCGGTAGAATCATCTGCTGAACCTGAGCTCAACCTTCGGAGAGTGAACTGTAACCACATAAGCCAATGGATTCTGAAATGAAACTTTTCCTCCTAATGTGACAGACGATGTTTTCAAAGGGTTATCAGGCATAGGCTTTTTTTTTTTTTTTCATCGAGTTTTCTACTTTGCTGTGATGTTTGATGGTTCAATTTGCAGTACAATTTTCACACCTTTCCAAGTGAGCTGTTAGCCACTTACAAGTAACTGCTGAAAGGGCAGACAATACAAAGGATAGTAGTATTGACATTGCAAGAAAAGGCACAGATTATACTACGAATGGTCAGAAATATTTCCAACCGCATGATCTGATTTATATGAAGAGCTCTTAATGGTTTGAGATTATGTAGGTATGTCTTTCAAAAATTAACCTAGCATGTCCTTATAAAAAACAATCAGTAATAAGAAGCATCTGGCAAACAGCACTGTTTTTAAATTATTGTATTTAAATTACAGTTAATTCCCTTAGTTTGAATTACATTTGGATTGTCATCTTGTGAGCAGTTTCCAGTGAGTGAAATAAAACAGAATGCTTACTTCAAAATTATAAGACCTCTAAACTTACTTTTTCAAAACCCATAATTGCATTTCTTTTTTTCTTTTTCTTTACATTAAAATATAATGACAACGGAAGGAGGCCTTGGTGGTGGTGTTTGCCAAGTCAATTGTTCATACTTTAAGGCAATTGTTTGAGATACAGATATGAATGATAGCTCAAATTGTGTGGTTTATTGGGGAGAGGTGTCAGACTGGATGATTTTTCACATGGATAATTTAAAATGTGAAAAAAAACCCATAGGCTTTGATGCACCGCTGTCTGATATGAGGCTGAAATATTATGCTTTGATTCAGTTATAAAAGGTCTCAAATACTGTGTGTGTCTGTAAGCTTTGCATAATAATTATTATGGCTGGATGGCATGCCTAACAGCAGATGAATGTCTGGAGCTGTTGCCCATAGTCTGTCCAGGATGTTTGTGAGCTAGCATGGGCTAACAGGGCTTAAACATTGGCACCATTTCCAAGCTAAGGATGAATCATTCCTGGCATGTTCTCTCGCCTGCTATGTCTTTGTGATGACATTGATCTCCATGAATATTTGCCCAGATGCATGTTGGGAGTTAATAATAGCAGAGCAGCTACATCGAGGTTCAGCATGTCCCCAAGAGTGAGTCCTCCTTCCTACCGAGCATGATCTGGACTACTTAACACTTAACTGTTGTACTGTACGTCACTTCGCACTCTCACTAATCGGTTCACATGCAGTCTGAGACTTTGTTTTATGAAAAAAAAGATGCATAGATCCACAAAGTCAGGCATGCTTTTGCATTTGATGTGTAGATAATGTGGAAAGGTACAGCGGCTGTTTTATAGTTCACCAAGAAAATGTACATAATTTACTCACCCTTGTGTTATTGCAAAGCTGTATGACTTTTTTTCTTCCATGGGACACAAAAGAAGGCTTTTGGTTCTGGTCACTGTTTTAAATGAAATCACAACGAACAAGGAAAACACAAAATCATGATGCTATGAAAGAGCCATTTTTTGCCTCCCCAAAGAATATTTCAGTGAACAGTTCTTGAAACAATCATGTTTTTCCTACTTTGAAGAACATTTTAATAGTCTAAGAAACCTTTTTTCCACTATAAAAAACTCTTTGTGCATTGAAAAGTTTCCACAAATATTGAGGGTTCTTAATTGAAACATAGATGCCAGTATAGAATCTTAAATTTGCATCATAAAAGTGTGCGCTATATTAAAAGTCTTCTGAAACCATGTAGAAGTTGAAATTTGAATGAATGTTTCCTGAAAGTATACCACTCCACTAAACCTAGAGTTGAGTCAAATTTTTTGAACTAAATCAGTCTGATTTATGAACAGATTATTCAGATCAATTTTGTGATTAATGTGCATGCAATTCAGTCAGAAATTCACATTTGATCCACCCGATTATTGGCAATTCCTGGTCAATATGAGCAGAACCCCTGATGTAGCTGTAAAATTCATTGAAAGCTTCATGTGATTAATTGAAAAGAAGGGAATCCTGATGAGAGCTAGGATGGATGACAAGATTTTCATTTAATAATGAATCAGATGTCAGTCTGTTCTTACACAACTCTATTACTGTATATGGCTTCAGAAGACATGGAATATAGTACTTTTGTTTTTTGCAAGTACTGTTCCTTTAAAATGAAATGCCCATTTGTGGGGACTGTGACTGTAAGCCAAAAATAAATGCAGCTATAGTCATGGTAGAGCAGAGAATACTTTAATTCCAGCTCATGGTTCAACATAGAGTACACACATATACACACAGAAATATGCACCTAGTTCATTAAGTGTAACAGACCTATAGTTGAATGGCGATTCATTTACCACACGATTACAGCCAAGCACATTGCTTTGCCTCAGTCTGGATCATTAAAACCCAAAACAGGTTGGGTCTTATAGCTGCAATTTTCCTCTTGTGAGCTCTGAGATCTTTAGGGATGTATTTCATATTTTAAGCCACCCTCTTAAAATTCCCAAAAATTCAATCTTCCTGACATTATATTAGAGGCCTCAGAAGAAATCGGCCAATATGTATTCTGATCTCATTTGAATACATCTTGACAGTGGTTCCCATTTGGAAGTCATTCAACCAGATGCCTATGCAAGGTGTTGACCCAAGGTATAAAGATTTTGTACTTCATACTAATACTTTTTGTAGATGTTGTTATTTATTATTTACATGTTTACATTTCTTTCATCATTTTAGTACAAAGTACATATTAAGCATTTCATCATGGCTTCTTTCCTCTTTTTATCCATCTCAGTGAGCTTACAAACCAATCGAATTATGCCCCCTGTTGAACTTTTGAACTTGTTGGTGCCAGTGAGATGCTTTTATTGTAAAATGTATTAGCACACGGCTGTGATCATTGGTCCTTGTAAAGAATCATCTCATCAGTCACTACAACACAGCTTTTGACCTTAAGCAGTGTGTTTTAATTTTAAATATTGTTGAATCGTTTGCAGAAATTTGATTCAAACGTGAATACAGTCAGTGGTTAGTCTGTATTTAAACAGTAGCTGTTGTTTTATTTATTTATTTTGCTCTATTTCACAATTCCAGGTAAAAGTGTTAATATCACATTTCAATGTCTTAGTCTTAATTTTGAGCCTTAAATTGTTATTAAACAAATTTGTTTAATGAGAAACTTTTTTTTCCAAAGCTAAGGCATTTACATTTCAATGTTTAGTATTAATTTACATTAATGTCGATGTCAGTTAATGCTAGTTTATATTTAATAAAAAAGAAAATATATTGTTATTTTAACTAATGATAAAATATGAAAACTTATTATACAGGGTTTTTAATTTCTCACTACTTTTTTTACGCCTCTGTTGTTGGCTGTGTGACTTTAGTTTTCATTTGTGACATCCTTAACGGATGGAGACCAGACTGGTACTTCACACCACATCTGGCAACCCAATAGAGCGAGCGGCAAGGCTCGTCACACCACATTTTCATTCTTTCTGATGGTGCTACTGATGTGATGCATCTTACCGCAATGAAAGCTTAGGATTTTTGGTGTATAGGTGTCTTGATTTGCTGTGGGAACAGAGGAAGTGTCGGTACTGGGAAGATAAGAACTGCTTGAAAGGATCTTTTGTAAGCTTTCTACGTAGGCTTTAAATATCCCGACGGAGCAGATTCGAGTATAGCGTATCCTACCATTTAAAATTTTGCTTATTGAGTTTTACATGCAATACCGGTGTGAGCCTTCTACTTATGATGATATCTTAATAAGTGACGGTTTGATATGCTACCCTCCCTTGAGACTTGAAAAATACCTGTGTCATTGAGCCTCATTGTGATGACCGTGCCAACACTAATGCGCCTCTATTGTTACTTACCCTACTTTTCTTATCATGACAGACCAGATAAGACTATCCAGAGCTCTGTGACAAATTCATTTTTAGCCAATTATCTTTCAGGCACAACAGTATAGAGACCCACACTGCACACCCCCCTCTTAACAATCAATTAATGCCTGCACAGACTCCTTCCCACAGAAGTCAAGCAGAGGGCTCACTGGAGGTCTGACGCTGAATTAAAACCTCTCTCCTTCAACTTCCTGTCACTAATGGGCTGCTGTTTGTTTGTACTGTACGATGATACTTCTTTGCTACTTTTCTTGGATTATAGATTATATTTTCCCACACTGAAAATCTAAAGAGCACACACAATCAAAAACAAAACAAAAAACCAAAAACAAATAGAAAACAAATATGATAATATTTTATAACAAATGTGATTCTTTTTCTTTGTAGTTTAAAATGTGTTCATTCATTCATTCATTCAAATTTGCTACTTTTAAATGCCATTTTTATTTTATTTTATTATTTGCTGTTACCTTTTAAATTACTTTTATGTATAGATTAATATTCTATTTTAGATTTTATTTGTTACATTTAATTCATACCTTTCATTCATATTTGCTACTTTTTAAAAACCCTTTACTGTATGTTTAGATTAGTGTTTTAAGTTTTGTTTTACTTTATTTTTGCTAATATTTGCAACTTTTTAAATGCCGTTTATGTGTAGATTAGTATTATATTTTTTACATTTTTTATTGCATTCATTGTTGCATCTTTTTACATGCCCTTTATAAATGTATATATATATATAGGTATTGTTTTATTTTCCAAAAATACTTTTGTGATGCATGTTTTCTCACACCAGGACAAATTAGGAGACAAATTAAACCAACTGCAGGAAATTATTTTAAGAGTTTATTATCTACAAGGAAAAAAGTGCTCATTGTTGAAGAAACATCTACTTCCAAAGTAGTTTGTCTAATACTGTCTTTGTGCTGCTGTAGTGTATGCACAAACAAGATAAAAAAGGAACTTGAGATTTTCACATGGTGAAATCCCTAATATAATTCCTCTTGTTACGTATTATTAGGCATTTTAATTAGTAAGGAATTCTTGTTATGGTAGGCAGATGGCAGAATCCTCGCTCTTTTATTAAAGTCACACTAATTAAAATTCTTGGAGAAGCTGGTTCTCTCCAGAATACCTAATAAGACGCCTCAGCTCAGAAACTAATAAGAGATCTGATGCCTTGACAACGGCCTCACCTTGAAACTTCACTGAGTCACTTTCTTGCAGCTAACCTCCAAGGCTCCTCCAAGATTACGGCAGTGGCAGGAACGGAGAGACGAGATCTTGAAAGGATGCTATCTCGGATTGACATTGCTCTCATCAGGGTCGTCTGAATATTTATTGGATATTTGGCTTTATATTCATTCCAAGTTAAAAAATAAATAAAAAAAGGTAATAATTGAGTAATTTACTACAGTATTTGGCCAGCTGCTCTGGATACTGAATCGCTTGGGAGTACCCACAATGAAAATGTTGTCTCAGGGTCTTTGCTTGTCCTAAGCTTTTAAGTGTTAGGCTTGCTGCTCTGATGTAGCACTCAAATAAATGGTTGGAATGTGGGTTACTAAAGGGTTTGGGACAGTACAAGCTTTTTTTCCTTGACTAACACTGGAGAAATTTGTCAGCCAAATGCCTCCCATCTGAGAAATGAGTACATTGTTCTTTGAAAAGTTCCGTTACTCATTTAGGTGACGCTTTTATCCAAAGCGACTTACAATTGCTATATAAGGTCCCACGCCTCTGGAGCAACTAGGGGTTAAGTGTCTTGCTCAGGGACACATTGGTGTCTCACAGTGGATTCGAACCCTGGTCTCTCACACCAATGGCATTCTTTGAGGTCTATTTGAAGAGAGGGCTGTGAATTGTAAAAAATAAAAATAAAAAAAAAAATATATAAAACAAGATTAAAACTGTGATTCTGCCTCTATACCAATGGTTCTCAATTCCAGGACCTGCATACCGCCGCTCTTCATATTCAAGTCTCTCTTCAATCAACACACCTGATTCAGATAACCAGCTCGAAGAAGAGAGCTCCATGAATGAACTGCGTTCTGATTGACATTGTCTTTACACAGTGTCCATTGCTCCCTACTTCCTGAGCAGGGTAAATCCATTGAAGTTTACTACACTTTGAAACATTCATTCACGAATTTGCGTTATATCATTGAGCATGAGTGTGAAGTGTGACATAATACCTCTGTAAAAAAATACAATTTAATTTCACGTCTCGCACACTTTAATACCCTTTAAATGGAATATACAGCTACACTCCCTTGGGACTGGAATCATGGTGGAATATTCTGTGATGTCCACTTCGCAGGGCATTTACGGTTGTATAGAACAAATATCTGAAGTTATAAAAGATACATACAAAATGTTCAGATTGGTGGTTTGTTAGAGGTAGAATTGAGAACCACTTTCTTATGAGTTCTATTGATTGAAACTTAAATTTTGAACCTGCAATATTCCTTTAACTGCACTTATGATGATGGAACAGCTTTGGCAGTTTTTTTTTTTTTTTTTAGTAAGGGAATGCTTTGATTGTTAAAACTTTCTGCATGTGATTATATTGTGGATTCTCCACATCACTTATGTCAGATGCCTCAACCACCTTTGACTTTCAGATGCTTGAGATATCTGTCAGGGAAATCATACTCTGTGAAGGCTAGCAAGATTTCTGATATATTCCCATCACACAGTTTAGTCTCCTTTGCTGAATACCAATTGAAGCTACAGAGAAATTTTGACAATCATCCTGGGCTGTAATTTCACAATTAGAAAGCAAGGCACAATATGACTCCTCACACAAATCATGAGGAAAATGTTGCTAACAATGGAAACGTAAAACCCCTGCACAAATATATTATAATCTGGATTGCTTTCAAGGATAACGTCGGAATGTTTCTCGCATCACCATTAGATTTTGTTAGGAGCCAGTAAACAACATTTACCAAGTGCTATTGCATAAAATTCAAACTGTGTGAAGTTCAGAACAGTTCACAGTATATTAATCACCACTATTTCTGTTGGACACATGCTATCGATTACCACCATGGAAACATAAGTTCATTTAGCTGCCACTCTTCAAAAATACATTTTGTGTTGGTGTTGCAGCAAGCACTGATAAAAATGAATGCAGACAAAAGCCAAAGCGGCTGCCTCAAGGGTTGAACGCTGAAGCTGGAGGCCACCTGTGTAACATTAAACATTGTGTACTGTAATGAACTTCATATTTATTGCATGTCCCAGAACACTTTTTAAGAATTGAATCCGTCTGTGCTTTGATTATAACATCCTGCCTTGAAACAATAAAAGGCCCAATGTTATTTCAGGGATTCTCACATCGAATAAATCCCAGAAAAGTACCCATGATTGCACTTGAAATTGTGCTCTGAAGTCTATGAGGCACAATAAACATTTGAGATGGTTTAATGTACGTAGGGTATGGATTATTAATTAAAAACATTGATGACTGCCCTGTTGAACTAGTTCCTTTTTAGCCAGACTTTTGATAATTGGCAACTATGGTTCATTTTACAGCTAAATATATAGAGAGAGAGAGATTATTTCACAGACAAAAAAATATTCTCATTGATATTTAGTTTAGTTGCTCCTAAGTGGCTCAAACCAAATTTCTTAGTATCTTTTAAAACTTTGGAAAATCCAGTCATTAGTTCTTCCTCAAAAACTCTTATTCTGGAAGTTATCTAATGCTAGCCAATCAGATTAAAGCATTAGATTGGATAAGTGTTTTCTGGCTTTACTTGCAATATGCATACAACAATTATGTTGAACCAACTGTACATTGTTTATTTCTAGGTTATCAATTGAGTATACAGTAATTTATAGGTTGAGAAAGTATGGTATGTGAAAGGATGGTGTGTATAGATTTAGGTATTTATTTGATACTAGATGGGTGCAATAAGTTATGATTTGCAGCAGTGGATTCTGCATTGGAAATACTGTGTGTGTAAATTTTCTCAGGGTAGCTGGTTTGTTTCATAAACTTAGCTGAGGTGGCTGTCATGCATATTCAAATTTTACCCCTGAGCACCAGGTTCTCTGTTCTAGTTAAAGTGCAGAACGAATGTCATAATTACAAAGAATATTGTGGCACTTATTTCAATTTACTTTTTAAAACAGAGTTAATAAGGGATGGTTTTAGAAATGTTATACCTGATTCATTGTAATAAATCTTTTTAATGAAGTTCAGTACCCTGTTGGTTTTAAATGTCATACGTTGAACTCTTGGAACACAAAATCCCACCTTCAATGCAATTAATATTTGTAATAGAGTCAAAAAGTAATATCTCCTTCCACGGTCTCCAAGAAATAAACTCAAACGTCTTACACAGCATTCATGCACTTTTGGGAAAAAGAAAATCTTCTCCAGGTCAGCACAAAGATGATTAACTTTAAAAATAATAATGGTGATAAATAATAATAATTTTCTAAATCTGGTTCTAAACATCCTCACAACAATTAAAAATTACAATTTTAAAGTTCAGTATATAATATTGACAGCTAACAGTTGATGAAATGGATGCTGCAGTCCAAATTCAAAATATTGGAGTGTATTTCTATTGCCCCCTCCTTCTCAGACTCGACAGTCAAACAGGTTGCCAGATGCAACAAAGAACAAGTGCAGCTGACAATGTTAAGCGACAAGCTTTATGGCCTTTCCACACTGAGCGCAATTTGTAAAAGCAAAGCGATACACCGACAAACGGTGCTATCATACTGAACGCAAAACGATTATTCACCTTCTGATAATGCATTTTTCCTCAGATATGTATCTCATAAATGAATGTAACATCCACTGCTCAATATACAGCTTTAAATAAAGATAAACAAGGTTTTACAACAGAATGCTTACAATAATAGTCTACATCCTAAAATATAATTAGAAGTAGCATCAAGCTACTCTTGAAAATGTATTTTCTTACTCACTTTAAACCATCATCGAGTGCTTCCAGTCGTGATCTATAGTTGATTTTCTATAGATTCTCTGACGTTCGCAGGTCAGAGTTCACTGACCTGCTGTACTGCGTTTGAGCTCCGTCACTATATTCTTTTCATTTACTATTTTTAACTCAAAAATCAATTTTATACATCACCGTTTCCGTTTATATAACGTGTGAATATATCCTTTATTGTATTCAACAACAAAAACAATCAGAGCGCTTCGCTATCACTAGTTTTATTTTGATCTCCCGGCTATTAGCTTTTAGCCCGTTAGCATCAGCGGCGTGGTTGCAGCTAACTGCGCTTACATTGCTAATACTCTATTCACACACATTACCACTGCTGTACTCACTGTTACTTGCTTTAATGGCGGATGAATGTCTCCACTCTGTGCAGCTCGAGCTCGAGGCCGTGGGAAAGCAGATTCGTGACCTGGAGGTGAGGCAGGCCCAGCTGAGAGAGCGGAGAGCTGTGCTGGAATCATCCCTGGCTGACGCTCACAAGTCTGGGGTAAGTATACAGCGATCTGCTAACAGTCCCACCACGTCTACTCCGTGTGTTTCTCTGCACAGGCCCGGTGCACCCAGGACGCGATCTTCCCAGATGTCCTTCAGTGCGACGCCGGGACACCACGGACCCTGGGTGCATCCACAGCGGAGGACGCGAGCCGGGTCCCGGGCGACGACTTCTCCCCCTCCTGCCTTCGACATCTCCATCCAGAACCGCTTCGCTCCCCTCCGCGAGACAGGACGCGACGCTGTGATCATCGGAGACTCCATCGTCCGACACGTAAGTGCTACGTTAGCCGAAGGTAAAGTGCACACTCATTGTTTGCCTGGTGCTCGTGTTCTCGATGTTTCTGCGCAGATACCCGCGATCCTGAAGGCCGACGAGAGCCCCAGAGCGGTCGTGCTTCACGCCGGGGTTAACGACACCACGCTGCGGCAGACAGAGACGCTGAAGAGGGACTTCAGCAGCCTGATCGAGACGGTTTGCAGCACGACGCCCGCGGCGACGATCGTCGTGTCAGGACCACTGCCCACGTATCGACGCTGACACGAAAGGTTCAGTAGACTTTTTGCTTTAAATGAATAGTTGTTGTCATGGTGTAAAGAACAGAAACTGCAATTTGTTAATAACTGGAATTTTTTTTTTTGGGAGCGTCCTAGGCTGTTTCGCGCTGATGGATTACACCCCAGCAGAATCGGAGCGGAGCTGCTCTCTGACAACATCTCCAGGACACTTCGCTCCATGTGACTAGTAAGACAATTCTCTAATAACTATTATGATGAGTTTTGTTCCACCCGCTTAAATGATAAAAGTACTTGCGCTGTAAAAACTATTAAGACTGTGTCTGTTCCCCGAATAGTGAGGTCAAAATATAATGTAGGATCTAGAAAAAATCTTATCGTAATTAAAGCAGAAAAATGTAAAGTAAATGAACAAAAACAATTTTTAAAGTTTGGGCTCATAAATATTAGATTACCCAAAGCAGTTATTGTAAATGAAATGATCACAGAAAATAGTTTTGATGTACTCTGCTTGACTGAAACCTGGCTAAAACCAAATGATTATTTTGGTCTAAATGAGTCTACTCCACCAAACTACTGTTATAAGCATGAGCCCCGTCAGACTGGTCGTGGCGGAGGTGTTGCAACAATATATAGTGATATTCTCAATGTTACCCAGAAAACAGGATACAGGTTTAACTCTTTTGAAATACTTCTGCTAAATGTTACACTGTCAGACATGCAAAAGTAGTCTAATGTATCTCTTGCTCTGGCTACTGTGTATAGACCACCAGGGCCGTATACAGAATTCCTAAAAGAATTTGCAGATTTCCTCTCAGACCTTCTAGTTACATTTGATAAGGCGCTAATCATGGGAGATTGTAATATTCACGTTGATAATGCAAATGATACATTAGGACTTGCGTTTACTGACCTAATAAACTCCTTTGGAGTCAAGCAAAATGTCACCAGGCCCACTCATCATTTTAATCATACACTAGACCTAATTATTTCGCATGGAATCGATCTTACTGCTATAGATATTGTACCCCAAAGTGATGATATTACAGACCATTTCCTTGTATCATGCATGCTGCGTATAACTGATATTAACTATATGTCTCAGCGTTACCGTCTGGGCAGAACTATTGTTCCAGCCACCAAAGACAGATTCGCAAATAACCTGCCTGATCTATCTCAACTGCTATTTGTACCCAAAAATACACATGAATTAGACGAAATTACTGACAACATGGGCACTATTTTCTATAATACATTAGAAGCTGTTGCCCCCATCAAATTGAAAAAGGTAAGAGAAAAACGTACTGTGCCATGGTATAACAGTAATACTCACTCTCTCAAGAAAGTAACTCGTAGTCTTGAACGCAAATGGAGAAAAACTCACTTGGAAGTTTTTAGAATTGCATGGAAAAACAGTATGTCCAGCTATAGACAGGCTCTAAAAACTGCTAGGGCAGAGCATATCCACAAACTCATTGAAAATAACCAAAACAATCAAAGGTTTTTATTTAGCACAGTGGCTAAATTAACAAATTACCAGACGCCACCTGATTCAAATATTCCACCAACGTTAAATAGTAATGACTTCATGAATTTCTTCACTGATAAAATAGATAACATTAGAAATACAATAGCGAATGTAGATTCTACAGCGTCTAACACTTCAGTTTCATCCATCGCACCCAAAAATAAACTGCAGTGCTTTACAAATATAGGACAGGAAGAGCTAAATAAACTTATCACTGTATCTAAACCAACAACATGTTTATTAGATCCTGTACCCACTAAATTACTAAAAGAGCTGTTACCTGTAGCCGAAGAACCGCTTCTCAATATCATTAACTCGTCGTTATCTTTAGGTCACGTCCCAAAACCATTCAAACTGGCGGTTATCAAGCCTCTTATTAAGAAACCAAAACTAGATCCTAGTGTACTGGCAAATTATAGGCCTATTTCAGATCTGTATGAAGAATTTCAGTCAGGTTTTAGGCCCCACCATAGCACAGAAACTGCACTTGTTAAAATTACAAATGACCTGCTTCTTGCGTCAGATCAAGGCTGCATCTCATTTCTAGTCTTACTTGATCTTAGTGCTGCGTTCGACACCATAGATCATGACATACTCATAGATCGATTACAAAACTATACAGGTATTCAAGGGCAGGCTCTAAGATGGTTTAGATCCTACCTGTCCGATCGCTACCATTTTGTTTACTTAAATGGGGTGTCATCTCATTTATCATCAGTAAAATATGGAGTGCCACAAGGATCCGTCCTAGGTCCCCTTCTATTTTCAATATACATGTTGCCCCTTGGTAATATTATTAGAAAATACGGAATTAGCTTCCACTGTTATGCTGATGATACTCAGCTATATATCTCAACGAGACCAGATGAAACTTCCCAATTATCTAAGCTAACAGGGTGTGTTAAAAATGTAAAATATTGGATGACAAATAATTTTCTCCAATTAAATTCGGATAAGATAGAGATATTAATTATTGGACCAAAAAACACCACACAGAATCTTGTAGATTACAATCTGCAACTAGACGGATGTACTGTTACTTCTTCTACAGTCAGAAATCTGGGTGTTATATTGGACAGCAATTTGCCTTTTGAAAATCCTATTTCCAATGTTACAAAAACTGCATTCTTCCATCTTAGAAACATTGCCAAGCTACGAAACATATTATCTGTTTCTGATGCAGAAAAGCTAGTTCATGCATTCATGACCTCTAGACTGGACTATTGTAATGCACTTCTAGGTGGTTGTCCTGCTTCGTCAATAAACAAGCTACAGGTAGTCCAAAATGCAGCAGCTAGAGTCCTTACCAGGTCAAGAAAATATGATCATATTACCCCAATTTTACAGTCTCTGCACTGGCTACCTATTAAGTTCCGTATCAGTTACAAATTATCATTACTTACCTATAAGGCCCTAAATGGTTTAGCTCCTGCGTACCTAACTAGCCTTCTACCACGCTACAACCCATCACGCACCCTAAGGTCACAAAACGCTGGACTTTTGGTAGTTCCTAGGATAGCAAAGTCTACTAAAGGAGGTAGAGCTTTCTCACATTTGGCTCCCAAACTCTGGAATAGCCTTCCTGATAATGTTCGGGGTTCAGACACACTCTCTCTGTTTAAATCTAGATTAAAAACACATCTCTTTCGCCAAGCATTCGAATAATGTATCTCTTAAATTGTGAGTGTAGTTGCATCTGCATTTTTATTCTTTAGCTTGGGTTAAACTAATTTTACTTTGTTGGATCAGCAGCTATGCTAATGATGTCTCTATTTTGTTTCTATGTTTTGCCACTAGGATTTACACAAGCTCCAGTCTGGATCCAGAACACCTGAGAAGAGATGTTGCTGACTCTCAGAGGACCCCAGATGATCCTAACCTTGAATCAACAAACAGAACTAACAATTATTGCTACATGTGTGACTGCATCATATAATTACTATTAGTTAATAATATTGATAGTTCATCATCTAGCTGACTACGTCTTGTATTATTATTATTATTTTTATTTTTCTAAAATCCTGTCAAACGTGCACAAACTACTAGCTACTACTAAATATTGTAGAAACATAATTTTCTGTAAAGTTGCTTTGTAACGATTTGTATTGTAAAAAGCGCTATACAAATAAACTTGAATTGAATTGAATTGATTTTGATTAATAATCAACCCCATGCACTCTTTGTATATTTAATAATGCTACACTGCTAATATTTGTCATAAACATCCATTGTTTTCATATTTCATATGTAGAAAAAGTGTGAATGAATTCTGACTCATAACACTCGTGCACGTTGAAGAAAACGATGCTCTACAGATCACATAATTCAGTGGAGAATTAATAGAAATGTTATTCTGTATAAAGAACATGTGAGAATAAATCTGTTCTCAAATGCCAATGATAACAAGAACTCAGCATCCACTCTCTTATCCAGCAACAGCAACTGTTCCAGTCATGTGATCCTAGCTCAAATCTTATTGGATGGCCCATGTTTTAATTTTGCGACACGGAAATGATTTGTTGGACTGGTACGGAAAAAAAAATGTGCGTGAATGTGGGAACATCCATAGAAATGCGTGCAATATTTGTTCGATTTTTCATGCTCAGTGTGGAAATGTCTTTAAGCTGATGAGTTGATTTATACATGTTTTAATAGTCAGGTGATAGAACTCTTTCAATGGATGCCAAGACTTTTTAGGTCAGGTAGAATCTGGAATCTCTGACCCAGTTGGTTTGCTGGCTTCCATGGCTGTGAATTGATGTGTTTTTCATAGAAACAAGTATGTGAACTTAGAATGTCTACTAAATATCTACTAATGTATGCTTTAGTACAGTCAAAAAATGACATACAGTATCTTTAAAGATAAAAAAAAATGCTGATAAAAAAAAATAATAATAATTACATGCACTAAATCACAGCAGTCACGTGCTTCAGCATAACTTGGCATCTTTCCCCCTGTTAGAGTTGTTGTGTTCCTGTTGTCTGGCTCTTGAACTTATAAAATATTGCAAGTATATGTATATGAACACTTCTTCAAATCTCATGTTTCACTTTAGGCCTCAAAAAGTATCTTTCTTGTACATTATTATCAAAGACCTTCAACATATAGAGCTAAGGTCAGTTAATTATTTGACCGTTAAATCTTTGAAGCTTCTCAGAAGCCACCAGGAAGCGGAGGTTCGATCAGTCTCTCTTTCCTCCATGGCTCTGCCCAGAATTCAAATCCCTTCGGATAATGAGAGCATTAAGACATGGAGTGTGAGGAGGTCTTGTCTTGAAGTGCAGCTCACATATACTCATGAGCCAATTTATTTTCAGGTAATTAAGTCACAGGCCGGAACAAGCTGGGGGCGTTCCTGCAGACATGGGGAGAAAGAGAGAAAACGTATAACCACAGCTGGGCCTCTCAGACCCTGCACGAGTGTTTTTGTCTTTTAGACAAATTAAATGCTCATTATGAAGGAGATGCCAGGCGAAGACACCCCGCATGGCCTCTGCTCTGCTGCAATAAATAGCTCCGGCCTTCATTGCATCCATCATATCGATTATTCTTTAATGATATGCACAAGAAAGTAATGTCCACATCAACATATTGTCAGTGTAACTAATCAGATTTCGCAGAGATGATTAATTCTATTGCTCAGTAAGAAGTTGCAAATCTGAGCTGATTTCTAGCACATACTGCGATGCATCACCTCAGACCTGAGCATCAGATTGTGTGATTTGCTGCATAATGCACTTAAAAGTATGAACGCATATAGTTTAAATGGATGGCCTGGGCTTGTTGTCATGTTTATCCCAGTTTTGAGGTTAGACAAAAATCGTTAGAAAAAATAGTTTTTTTGGAAATATTGCTCAACCAACTAAAAAAAATAAATAAGAATGTTCATCTTGCTTGAAGAAAAGGTGCAATACACTTTGAAAACAAAACCAAAAACTTTATTGGTTAAAATCATGTAATGTTTTTGCCATCCTCAGGGATGATGTCTGATTTTTTGAAAGGGGTCATGTGATGCAATTTCAAAATTTCCTTTCTCTTTGGAGTATTACAAGCTCTTGGTGAATAAAAAAGATCTGTGAAGTTGCAAAGACTAAATTCTCTTTTAAAGTATCTGAAGAGATATTTGTTATAAAAGTTAACACTCGTCCACACCCCCCTAAAACGGCTCATTCTAACACATCTGTACGTCAGTATGTGGGAAGATTTGCATAACACCCAGATGTTCATGCAAAGAAAGAAGGCGTACCTTTAATTCTCATTGTAGTATTGTTGTTGCAGCCGCTGCCATGTCTTACGGATGCTGTGGATGAAGCGGCATCCAGCCTGGGGACGTCACATGTAGTTGCTGCAAGACCCAGGTGCGCTCCTTCGTAAAATCTGACAGCTGCACCGTTCTCAAGCCACCTGCTTCTGCTCACTCAAGCCGGCTGCTTGAGTACAGCTCTGTACTCTGTGAGTTACCGAACAAACCTACTGTCTATGAAAACCCACAGAGATGAAGATGGATATGTGCGACGCTAATGCTCAAAAGCATCAGTTTTAAAATCTCCCAGGATTCTAATATTGTTTTGAAGTCATAACATGATATTCTTCAAGTAATAGTGCGAAAATTACACTTTATTAATCAAAACTCTGTAGATTTGTGTGAAAAGGAATAAAAGGTGTCAGTGTGAGTTTTACTGCCTCTAGTGTTCATTTATTTTTGAAACTGCAGTGATATGTACTTATTGGTACATATTTCGCGTCCTGCTAAAAGGTACCCCCAGGTACATTTATGCCATTAAATCAGGTAGATATAGACACATAGTATAAAGCAGAGATGCCCAAACCAGGGCCTGCGATGACCTTTGATTTGGCCAGCATGCATCACAAAGTTTGATTTTTGACCCTTCATAGTTAACAGTTTCAGAATCTTTAGCTTAAAGGGATAGTTCACCCAAGGGATAGTCATTAATTACTCACCCTTAAGTCATTGCACACCCGTAAGACCTTCGTTCATCATTGAAACACAAATAAAGATATTTCTGATTGAAATCCAAGGGCTTTCTGACCATGCATAGACAGCAATGCAACCGAAACGTTCCCACATCAGTGGTTGAACCATAATTTTATCAAGCTACACGAATAATTTTTGTGTGCAAAGAAACAAAAATAATTACTTCAACAATTTCTTCTCTTGCGTGTCAGTCATCGCGAGCGTGATGTTGCTGATGCAGGAACCGACGTATTGACATAGAACCTGGATGCGCTGCGTCTTGTTTACAAGCTTAGGAATGCACACACATGCGCCATGGTACTCTCGTGAATGTGCATCGAAGACTGACTTGGAAGAGAAGAAATCATTCAATGAAGTCGTTATTTTTATTTTGTATTTTTGTAGCTTCATAAAATTACGGTTGAACCACTGATGTCACATGGAATATTTTAGCTCACAGATTTGATCAAGAATATCTTACTTTATGTATCTTCATGTTCAAAAGATGAACAAAGGTGTTGCGTGTAGGGAATGACATGAGGGTGAGTAATTAATGACAGAATTTTCATTTAGCATTTAAAACACCTGTGACAACTGACCTGACCTGACATTTATGAAAACTACTCTTGTGCTGAGAGCACAGTTCAACCTTTCGTTTAAAATCCGCCTTCATTATATATTTGACCCTTGTCTTAATGTTGGTTACTGAGATACAGTCTTTCCTTCTGTGACTAATGCCGGTTTCTTCTATATCGGCCCTTATTAATCTGAAAGGACAATTATTTTATGTTTAAAATATTAGTGTGTACTGACACACTGACGACTCTAGAGCGTAAAACCTGTGAAGTATGAGCAGAGTTGATTATTCATCAGTGTCAGGCTGACAATGGTCTGAATTTTCCATCCCAGACAAAGAAACATCCCCATGGTGGCCAATTAAATCTACAACCAACATTTACTTGTTAAATTCCTGCTGGAAACAGCGTGGCAGTTCAGCTAGGAGGACTGCTCGTTTGGGTGTTTGTGTATAAACAGGCACAAATTAAGCATTTTTCTCTTACCTTAATTTCTAACCACTTTCGAACCACGAAACATGCATTACCCTGCATCATGCGATGGTGAGATTTAGTATATTCACAAGGAGTACAGAGCAGCAGTGCTGATCATCATATAATTATGCATTAATATAAGGTTATTCAAAGCATTTGCATATACTGTACTGTAGCAAATGGCAACTAAAAGTAAGCCATTTGTAGGTTGATTCCCAATATAGCAATATTGGTGTGGGTTTGAGGCAGAACAATTCATTTATCCAACCAACCGCAGATAAGGGAATGTGTGGGAAATACGTAATATATATAAATATAAAAATAAACTGTATATGTAGAAGTATATATCTATACTTAATGTTGTAAAAATAACAATAAAACAAAACCACAATAACATATTCATTAAACTGTTAAATTTTAAATTAATAAATCACATGGTATAATAAAATACTAATAATCATCAAAATGTTATTAATTGTTATTATTATTATTATTATTGTTATTATTTGTTTGACTTATAGAAAAATATTCATGTTTTTACTTTTGACTTTTACTGACTTTTACTGTCTTTTTTAGATAATATTTGTTTTTTAAACATTTAATTATAGACATTTAAAGTTAGAGATTTCAAGAATCCAAAAGACAAAAATGTTGTTTAAGGTCATTTAAGTTAGTCTGTTCGTTTTGTTATGGATTTATTTTTTGCTGTGCATTAATTAACCAAAAATTTGCAGTATCCAGTTTGTTCATCATTAACTTAATTAGGTTTTCAGTCTTTAAGCACTTATTGACGAAAGGCATTGTGGCACTAACCTTATACCAGACACCTCTGACCAATAATGTCCACTAAATCAATTCCTAAATAGGTCCTTTTGTAAAATTTAAATAAATAAATATGCAAACACTACAAACTTTTTTAGTATTCACACAGTCATAAATGTAACTTTTGTGCACATATGAGCCACAATACTAAATTGATTTTCACTATTGAAGAAGAATGTTCATCAGCGTGGCCTCATTATAATTACATACAGTGCCATTTATGAAAAGTCAGTTAGAAAGTGTTCCTACAATAAAATCAATGGCTGTTCCTTGTCAAGGAAACTTCGAACTGTGTCCTCTAGGGGTCGCTTTGGGGAACACCTCGTCGTGACCCATGTCTGAAGCATACTTTGAAAAACGCCAACGTGTTGGCCGGGGCAGCCTCTGACCTCACTACCGGCGCGACTATAAATATGCGCCTGTAGGACCCGTCACTTATCTTCTTCGTCTTCATTGACTGTTTTGTTTGAAGCGTGCATCTGAGAAACGACCAAAACGGTAAGAGCGATCTATCATTGTTATCATGGCATCCACTAGCAAGTCGTTTAAACAGTGTGTGCATCCATGTCAGCGTTATTTGACACCTGATGACACACACAGTCTTTGCATCTCTTGTTTGGGTGAAGAGCACGCTCGCGATGTCCTTGAGGGGGCAATCTGTGTTTTTCTGTGAAAAAGCTCCGCTCTCGTTTGTCTCTCTTTTCGAGGAAAGAGGGACAGCCATCTGCCGTTGCCGAGGTTCGGAGGAGAATGAGCTCGTGGGGATCACAGGTGGATCTCGCTGAGGAGGGTAGAGGGGGACTTTTCCTTTCACACTCTTCGGCGGCAAACGAGAGTGAACTTCAGGAGGAAGATGCATTGTCATTAACCCATTCTGATACTGAAGTTAGTGCTCTGCTGGGTTCTACCCAGAAAGAGGAGGAGATATCTGAGAGTGGCGAAGAAGCTGAGGCTGAGCCTTCTCAATCCTCCTGCCCTGCGTATGGGGAGCTGTTAGAGGTTGTGGATCGCGCCACGGCAAAATTAGACTTGCCATGGAAGTGTGCCAGAAAACTGACGCCGCGAGGTCGCCTCGATGAGCGTTATTTGTCTGACCATAGCCCTCCAGCCCAGGTGAGCCTTCCATTCTTGCCTGACTAACATGCAGAAGTCGAAAAGGAATGGAAGAGGCCATTTTCCTCTCGCATCCATCGGTTTCAGCATATGAGTTATGCTACTATCGAGGGCATGCACGAAAACGGCTATGAGAGGATGCCCCCTGAAGAAGAGACGCTGGCTAGCTATCTCTCTGTGGGGGAAACATCCTCTCTTAAATCTCCCTCTTTTCCATCTAAGCCCCTCCAGGATACATCCCGCTTAAATGGTAAAGCATACGCAGCAGCAGGTCAGGCTGTGGCTTCGTTGCACATGATGGCAGTGCTTCAGACTTACCAGGCTGCCCTGCTGAAGGACCTGGATACAGGCGAGGGCCTTTCAGCTGACCAGGTAGCCGAGCTGCGCCGCACCACAGACCTCTCTCTCCATGCTACCAAGCAGGCCGCCTCTGCCATGGGTAGGTCTATGGCGGCCATGGTGGTAACGGAGAGACATCTGTGGGTGAACCTGGCAGACACCAGGAGGGAAGAAAGGGGTTTCTTCTCGATGCTCCGGGCTCGCCTTCTGAGATTTTCGGTACCTCCGTCGAGATGGTGGTCAAAAAGTTCAGGGAGACAAGGGTGCGCTCAGCTGCCTTTAAATCCTTCATTCCACGAAGGTCCAGGTCTAAGTCCGAACAACAAAGGGGTCTTGGCCCATCTCGATCTGAGGATCAAAGACGGGCACAGAAGGCTAGTGTCGCGGCTCGCGCTCCTCCCCCGCCTAAGGGCAGGGGCAAGAGCAAGAGGAATCTTGGGTCACGAAGAGGTAAGCAGGACCTGAGGGATGTGATTCAGACAAGGCAGCGTTCTTGTCCGGATCGGAGTGATACTTAAGTAGTGACTCACTTCCTTTGGATGTTTTTAACATCTGCTTTTATCCCCCCCTGCCTAATTCCCCTGTAACCACCAGCTCTCCACCTGATCGAGGTTAGGTGGAAAATTTCTCACATAACAGTCTCCTATGCTGGACCTATGATGTTTTTGGTTGGTTCTATATTCATAGTAACCACCTTACTGATGATCCGGACCAAGAGGGGGCGCCCCGTAAGAGGGACTCCAGTACAGGAGGGTGGGTGAGTATGCAACCCTTTCTTTATCTGCTTATGGGTGTTATATTGCTGAGGGGCCTCCTGGCCGCTTAGCGACGTCCAATGGGAAGGTGGAGGTGGTAGTTACGGAAGTCTTTCTGTATGTACTGCCTCAGGTGATGCTCCCCTCGCTTGAGGTTTGGGAAATTGGAGCTGGCCTCTCCACATGGTGGTCAGTGTGCACGTGAACACTTTGCGCACTGTCTGAAATCCACGTAAGTGGTAAGTGTGCACGCAAGACACTGCGCACTTTCTGAAATCCACGTAAGTGGTAAGTGTGCACGCAAGACTCTGCGCACTTTCTGAAATCCTGTACGGTAGGGGTAACGCACTCCGCTTCATTCCCTTTCTTAAGATGATTAGCCCTGGGTTCCTTGGGCTTCATTCAGCCAGTGTGTATTTGTTATACACCTCAAGCATCGCTTCCCTCAACATGAGGGGCTGTTTGGGCAATTCTCGTGGTAGTTTAGCAGCGCTCCCCTTTTCCCAAAAGAAAAAGGGTGGCCTATGAGCGTGCTACTTTGAGCTCGGAGTCCTCTCATATGAGACTGAATTCTCAGTTTTTTCACCAGAGCGCTCCAATACTACATACTGTTTTTGAGATGCACTGTGAGAGCAGACATCCTGTTGAGGCAGGGGCTGAGGCTTGGGGAATGGCGCCTTCGCACCAAGGTGATGAAGCAGAGTTGGAGAGGTTGGCCAGACTTGGGTGGATTGGTTTGCGACTCGGGAGAGCATCGCACTATCCCCTCTGGCCTCCTCTGACTCATCCAACTCCACTGGTACAGGCGTGGCCGAGGCTTCATCTGTACATTTCTTCCTCCAATTGCTCTGTTCACGGGCCATTCCATCTATGAGCTGCTCTATCACGAGAGCCCCTCCTTAGAACAGTATTTGTAAATCCATGCTATGGTAAGTGTGCACGTGAAGTCTTTGCACACTTTCTGAAATCCACACTGTGGTAAGTTCGCACGCTAGTACTCTGCGTTCTTTCTAAAATCCTATATGGTGAGGGCTTCGCGCGGTTGCTTCGTGCCCTTTCTTGAGTCGGTTAAAGCCCCACTCATCTTGGGTGCCACTCCACCAAGGTATCCTCTGATACCTATCTAGAACAGAGGGTTGCTACTAGAGAACTGTTGAGACAGCCCCTGTGTGACAGGCAAGACTTGGTAAAGAACATGCTAGGTTCTTAGCCGTATCCCTTTAAAGGAATCTTTCATGATTCCAAGCCTTCAGCTCTACCCCGGTTAATGCCCTACAGGTAAGTTGGGTATGTAGCTTAGGCCTTTGGCCGTAAGGGATAATGTCATGTACAGCCATCTAACCGTCCCAGGGGCGACTCGCAGTGAAATGGTAGAGTTGGTACTTAGTGTTTGCCATGATTCTGGCCTGCACTCCCCTCAGCATGGAGGCGTGGGTATACTGTTCCCCAAAGCGACCCCTAGAGGACGCAGTTCAAAGTTCCCTTGACAGGGAACGTCTCAGGTTACGAATGTAACTATGGTTCCCTGAGAGGGAACAAGACACTGCGTCCTCTAGCTCCCTGCCATGCTTTGGACGCAAGCTTCACCAAGAAGATAAGTGATGGTTCCTACGGGCGCGTATTTATAGTCGCGTCGGTAGTGACATCAGAGGCTGTCGCCGGCCAACACGTTGGCGTTTTTCAAAGTATGCTTCAGACACGGGTCACGACGAGGTGTTCCCCAAAGCGACCCCTAGAGGACGCAGTGTCTCGTTCCCTCTCAGGGAACCATGGTTACATTCGTAACCTGAGACTTCTTTAAGCATCTGGATGTTTCTTTACTGTAAATACAGCAGGAGATATATAGATTGAGGGGCCAGCGGCAGGGGCCTGTGTGCTTCAGAGAGAGGAAGCAATGCAATAAAAGCACATTGATCTCCTGAACTTAGTGATATACAGCCACCGGTGTGAAGGGTGGGGGGCTGATGCTGATCTTTGGATTTCTGTTCCCCGGGGCCGTGAAACAACCTCCTCATATCGATGGGCAGTAGATATGATCACCTCGCTGCTGGGAATTGTCATTTTTCAATAAAAGCTCAGAGTGCAGCTTTTTCAGCAACAGGCATTAATGAGAGAATCTCATTCGAGTCGTCATTGATGGCAAGGGAAGTTTCATGGAGTGCAGGCTTAAGAGGAAGAGGAGACTGATAGATTTGTCAACATCCATCGGCCAATCAGTTATCATAATGCCGTAAACCAGCGAGCATGGTGTTTTTTGTTTGTTTTTGTTTTTTTTGCTTGAATTTCTTTGTGTGCTCTTTTGCTGAAGTCCATTTTACAATAGGTTTTGATTTGCTTTCAATTCATGTGATTATTCATTATTATTCATTATTAGACCATAAAAGAGAGGACGTCTATGAACAGCTTCCATTGACCCATTGATAGATGTCACTGTTGTCAAAACTCTAGATGTCTTCTAAAAGAGGATAGATAGATAGATAGATAGATAGATAGATAGATAGATAGATAGATAGATAGATAGATAGATAGATAGATAGATAGATAGATAGATAGATAGATAGATAGATAGATGTGCAATTTGACTTATGTGCAAATTATTTTATTTATTTATTTTTTTTTCAGGCTCAAAATATTAAAAGACCTTTTTAAATGCAATCAGCCTTTTAAATATTTCCGCAAAGCCTTTGATCTCATTTATGAGTCATGTTTTAGACACCTCGTGTTCTCTTATCACAACCCTTGCAGGCTTCAGGCCATTTGATTGCCGTCAATCTTTCAACTCTTCATAAACATGGAGCAATTAAAGAAAATTGGTGAAAAATTGAAATAATAACATTTTTGTGATGTTTTGGAGTGATATTTTCAGAAGTGGAGCTTATTTAAGACCCTTGTATGAATTTGAACTTTTCAAAAAGGCTTGTACAATTAAAAAAATATGATTGATAACATGGTACCTAAAACTGTTACAAATTAGATTACAGATTAAAGCAATTTCAGGCCCTTTGGTCTAATTTTTTCTCTCTTTTTTTTAGAACAAAAAAATGCATAATAGTAGCATACTGTTTGAAATAATTATTGTAATTAATGCATTTTGTTCACTTACTGTTATTGTTTTTAAATAGTAAGCAGTATGCATTATCTACTGTTATCTATTCAGTAAGTAGTATTCCATACTGAGCTCTTTTTGGCCCTCAAGTCTTTGTTTAGTATTTCTTGTTTCTTATTCAAAGTGTTTGCCTGGACAACTTGCACCCAGTTACATTTGAAGAAAAAAATAAAAATTGGTAAAAAAATAAATATACAGCTTCGCAACTGCTATGAGCATAAGCATTTATCAGGCTTCTCTAATCCTGTGTTCCTCCTGAAATAAAAAGTCACGACTAAAGCCTACACTTTAATGTGCTTGCCAGGACGTTTGTAAGAAATAGAATATATTGTACAAACATGGAGCAAGGAAACATATTTCATGTCATAATCGGGTAAATTACATGGTGTCTTTTTTCTTGCTCAAATCTGCTCACCAGTAACCTCTCTTTGTGTGTCTCTCAGAGTTATTGAGTCTTTTTCTGTAATTTCAGAATGCTGTAATGTGTGTTGGTGCACTGCCATTTAGACATTGTCGTGTTCCCATCATATATGTCTTCATAAGCTGCATAAAATATTAAAATCATGGTTTGATGTTAAATCTCTTGAACAAAATCACATTTATGTAACATAGGGGGACATCATTTCAAACTATAGTTTGAGTGGATATTGCCATGTGTTAAAATATCCACATGTCCAATAATTAAATAAATGAATAAAATAAAATAATAATACAGATATTCCAGATGTTTATTTCAGTGTTACCCTTTCTCTAATCAAAGTTACAAGTTTCCTTGAATATTGTTTTAATTGATAGTCAGATCCCCCCCCCCCCCCCCCCTGACCTGTTTTCAGTGCTTTTATTCATTTGTATGCAACACATTTGTGGTCTTTGCCCTTGACCACTTGATGTATTTCCTGTATTTGGCCCAAGTGTTCAAGTAAGGATATAGATCACAAGTGTGTGTAATGTGCTTTTATTACCTGATGGGACACACTTATAGTATTGTAAAATTCAAGTGTTTACATAGCTTTGTTTTATACATTCCGTCACATGCTTGAGGCATTCGCCCAATAACAAAGCACTGGATAGTTGGACAATCAGAGAGCACTTCACTTTTCAGACCAATGAGCTTTGTAAAAAAACGTTGTGTTTCAGAAAGGTGGGGCATAGAGGAGAAACAATAATGTACAGTATGTGGAAAGTATTTTTTTTAAACCTTAAACTGCATATACACATTCAATTACACCAAATACACAAAATAAGGTTCTTTTTAGCAACATTATATGACCCCTTTAAAACTATTACCAATCGAATTACTGTCATCAATCTAAGAACATTTCCAACTGTGGATGTCAGTTTTGACATAAAAAAGGCCATTCTGATTTTGCATATTCTGTTTTTTGATCTTCAGGATGCAGTGAAAGTGTGCGGGGGTTTGTGTATCCATGCTACAGTGCGGCGGTGTGCGCTTGCTAAGAATTGAGTGTGATTGCACCATCCCTCGTGTAAACAACCAACTCTGAAACCCTTCCTGTGATTGACACCACTGGAAATGCCAAGCAGAGGTGTCTTTTGTCTGGCTTCCCTTGCTTTCAGCAAACACCAGCACTCTGGGCTGGAAATGATCTCCACACATAAGGATAACAGCAGCTGTCTCTGACAGGCAAGTATTTCTTGCTACTCGAGCCAGCCATTTGATAACAGGTTGTAGATTATTTCGAAAACATGTTGATGGTATTCTGTTCTCGTTCCTTTTGGGTGGTTGATTCCTGGTTTTATAAGAATAGTCCACCCCTTTACTTGTCATATCAATGCAAAGCCAAATGACGTACTTTCTTCTTTAGAATTCAGCTGGAGAATCTTTGATGGATGTTCCAGCTGTTCTCTTACATACAAAGAAAATGAAAGAGGGATTGTCAAGTTCCAAAAGGAATCATAAAAGCTGTTCATATATGACATTTATTATTAAATAGTTATTTATAATAATAATAATAAGAAGAAATTCCCCATTCACAGTCAATGTATGGAAAAAATAGCATTAATAGAAATAAAGCCAACCAGTTTGGAATGACATGAGAGTAAATAATACATTTTATTTACAATGGTTGTGGCCAAATTACACTTTGACTAGAACACTGTGGACCAGTATCTAGTAGATATCAATATGCATGCATGCATCATGTGGCCTCTGATTGCATGTAAATATCATCCTCCAACCATAAAGTGCATTTTCCTTCCTGATTGAAAAAAGACTGAACTTCCGGTATTTCCATGAAGATTCCCCCACGCTAATGGAAAATACTGAGTCAAACCTCTTTCCATTGACTAAATATCATTGACAACATGTTGTAGTGGTCATATAACATAAATAAAATAAATATAATTTTTAATAATATGCTGGCTCATAAACCATTTTTGTTGGCCTATTTAATCAAATTAATTTGCATGTACCGTAGACATATTTTGTTTTCATTGTCAGCAGTAACCCAGCAAAATGGTAATATTCAAAGCACAAACACATAAAACTGCAGGTCATATGCAAATTATAAGGACTAAGGGCCTCTGATACTCACAGCAGAACTGAAGGAACAGGACTGCAAAGTGTATAATTGGGCTCATTGGACTTGCTTCTGGGCACTGTTTTCCAACCTAGCTCACAAATGGCCTGAGGCGAGTGCTTACCTGTGCATAATTTGAAAAGCATTATGAGCAAAGGATTGGACTATAGGTTTATGTCTCCGTTCGTTACCTGTAGTTTAGCATGCACACGACGTAGCTGCTTTCTCCAAATGAGCATGTGGATAATGGAAAGACATCTTTCCAGCAATCACAGTGATTAAGACATTACAATGTGAAAGCAGCAACTGAAGACCTTATTACCACTGAAATAGTTGTGTGTGCTGGTGAATGTGGAATGGCTGGGTGTATAATTAGAATGTTCCATGTACCGGCCAGGATGGCAGATTGGCTGAGGTGCCCGTCATTTGGTAACGTGTCTATCAAAAAGCATGTAGGTTTCACCATTTTTCTAGAAAATTTAATTAGTTATGTTGGATTTATTTCTGTTTTAATTGTCTCCTAACCTGTGAGGCAACATACTGAGATCTGCCATGAAAGTGATGCAAAACGAATGACTGTTTTCAAACAGGTTTCCTAAATCTGCCATTGAACAATGCAAAACAGTTTTCCACAATCTCATTAATACATGGATAATACATGGAGGCAGTTTTATAGCTTTCACTGCACGATGTGCTTTCCAGAAGCAAACAGGAAATCAGATGGGAACGAATCAAGTCTTCTGCCAGTTACAGTTCCAGCCTATCCCAGCCCTCCCAGTCTGCCATCTTGGACTCGCAACCACAGTTCAGCGGTCACACACCCACATGCAGGATCTGAGCGAGATGGTCTGTTTAATGTGGTGGACTTGACTTTACCTTTGCAGAAATGAGTCTGTAACATTAGTCAAGTGCAATGTGATTATAATATAAGGATTTGATTGTGCTTACTCTTGCTGCAAATCTCTGCATTGAAATGAAAATCACAGACAGGTGATTTTTAATTTTATGTAGGCCTACACATGGATCACATCGTACAGTCATCTCCTTGCACTATAACAAATTCACAGGTAAAAAAAATTAATAATAATTAATTAAAAAATATCTCCAATATAGTTAAGAAAAAGCCCAAACACACCCCAAACTCACTCCATTGGTTAAACAAGCGTTTCTGTTGTCAGGCAGGGCTGAGTTTCCCAAAAGCTTTGTAAGCCTAATAAGTTCGTAAAAACGATCATACGACTGATCTTAATATTACGGTCTGTTTCCCAAAAGCATCGGAACTTAAGTAGCACTTGAAAATCATCGTAGATCTATGGGTGCTCTGGAGTAATCGTAAACCCCTAAGTGCATCGTAAGAAGACAGATTTATGCAGTCACCTGCAGGACAATCTGCAGATTACACCTTTAACTTGATTCAAGTGCAATGTGATTATAATATAAGGATTTGATTGTGCTTTATTGTACACTTTATAACTAGTTTTTTTTCTTTCTTTCTTTTTTTTTTATTTATAAATGAATTAATTAAAAAGGGCAGGAAAAATTAGAAATACACATTTGAATTAAATGACTGAAAACAACAACAACAACAACAACAACAAAAAGAATAAAAAAATAATAAAAGATCTAGGAAATGCTTCAAAGACTGGGGGGAATATATGTCAATGACTTGCTGAAGTGCATGGAAACCAGCTGTGTTGGACCCGGAAACAACGTCTCACTCTCTCTCTCTCTTCTATACTGTATATGAATAAATTAATTTAAATAAATTTATGCATTCAGGCTAACATTTTCTACCTAACATAATATATAAGTGTATAAAGTATGTAACTTATATTATTTATTATTATGTACGCTATAATATAATATAATATTGTATTATATTATAGTTATTATACCCAAGTTGTCCGTCTGGAACACAGCATTAGGTTAAATAAACAATTGTGTTTATTGTCAATAAACAATTGTGTACTACAATTAAGAGCCATTCTATAAGGCGACATTTCAGCACTTGATAAACGGATAGTGACTCCATAAGTAGCACTTAAAGCCCAGCTACGTGCGATTGCTTTACGTTCATTGTTGGGAAAAGCACGTGAAACAATAACGAACGATCGTAAAATTACTCATAGAAAACGTTCTTAAGCGCTAAGATCAATCGTTATCGGAAACCCGGCCCAGGTCAGGATGCTCAAACATACAGATTAATGTTTTAATAGCTCCACAGACATATGTTGTGTACCCTTTTCAGGTGAGACAACATATAAATAGCTTGCTTACTATAGCTGTCTCTGCACATTAAGCTAGAATAGAGGAAATTCAAACAACAGCAGGTTTAGCACTGAGATGGCAGAAGTGTCAAGATTTTGATTTATAAAGACAGTCAGCAGTAAGTGCAGTTTAAACCTGGCACAGGAAATCATTGGGCTGTAGATGCTGGCAGTGGGTTTAAAATGGGAATTCTTGTTGATAAGTGCTTATCTGTGCCAGTGCCTTGGGGTGCTCCGTTTATTGCCCTTTTGGCAGCACAGCACCTGGCTGCTTCTTGGGCATTACTATCACCTCAGAGTCCCTCACTGCCAGGTTTTTACAGTAGGCACAGTGTCTTGGATGGTACTTCTTTATAAATTGCATATATCATAATTATTTTGTCTGTGGCATGTCTTTATAACTGAAACACATTGAATCATGATTGATTTGCATGGTGGTACTATTTATATATGCGCAGGATTGAGCAAACAAACTGCTAAATTATTGATTCATGCACTACACAATATGTATCAAATATTGCAGTGTTCTTCAATAATTAAGGCCACTACCAGTTTACACTTTAGAAGCCACCAAAATGCACTTTTTCTCTTCATCTGTGTGTACCAGAGTGTGCCGTTTGGCTGAGTGCCACTCAGTATGCCACATGGTTCCAATGACCTTCTCCAGACCTTGTTGTAGAAGGAGGTGTACCCCACCTGTCAGTACTGGTTTTCATGGACCACTTCTTTTTACCTTTCCTGTGTTAAGCAAGGTTTCAAAAGTCTTACAATAAATTAATAACAAATGTTATTTTGCAATAAAGAACACATTGTTTTGGTAATGGCAGCTTATTTACTTCCTACTTATAGTATTATTTCTAACTAAGAAAAATCAATTTAACCCTCCTGTTATGTTGGAGCCACACAGCTCTAACTACTATTTATTTATTTATTTTGTGACTATTTCTCATTTAGGGACATGAATGTTGCATGCAAAGTTTGACAAAAATAAATGTTTTGAAAAGCCTGTGCAAAAATTGACCATCATTAGTTTTACGCAATTTGCCAAAAATCACAAACAAGGGCCACAGAATCATAGTTAATACGCCACTATAGTCATGGTATATTTATTTAGGTTAGAGATAGTATTTTAACATTTCATTTTGTGTTTCACAAAAAAAAAAATGCATCACCTTGAACATCTCTTTTTGATTTTCTCCCCAGTTCAAAGCGTCACCTCTTGCTAAGCTTGAATACAAAAACTCAAAGCTTGTATACACGGCAAAGCAGCAGGGTTTTTGGTAGACTGCTTGCGCAAGTTAAAAAAAGTGTTGATCTTTTTGTGGCTGCTGTGTGTCATTGGCCAATTAGAGGTGACTTTATTCATAACCAATCTAACAGCATTTAGCTTTTATGTGATCAAAGAACAACATGGAAAGGACATGAGGTTGCATGCTGTTGTTTTGTGTTCTGAAAAAAATTGCTTCTCTCCAGAATGTCCATTCACCAGTCACATTTATTTAGGCTGAGATATATTTGTTGTTTATATATTATACTTGCATTTTTCAAATGAACAGGGTTTGCAAAATGTTGTATGACATTTACGGCCTTAAAAAGTCTTAAATTGTACAAGAAAATCTTAATTATGATTTCAGGAGGTCTTAAATTTGGGGAAGGAAAGACCAGAATTATGGATTAATGTGACAATTAAACTTCAAAAGGCTATGATTTTTAATCAAATAAACATGAGCGCTGCACGCTTCAGAGTACAGTGCTGCGCTGCTTTGTGATCTGCTGTTACTGAGGAAACCATTGTTTTCTGCCATTCCAAAAGCACCTCCTGCTGGCAGAGAATGAATGTACATTTTCAATAAGCCGGTTTTATTAAGGACCACATTTCTGGGACCCTATAGGCTAGTTTTTTTATTATTATATGATTTTTAAATAAATCTTTTGTATGTATATATTAGCAGCTCATTTTACAGCACTTACCATTCAATTCTGATTATTATTATTTTTAAGGAATTATGCACACTTAATTATTATTGTCCTAACCAACTCCTAACCCTAAACATACCTATTGGTAACCTTCTTGAAATAGTTAATCTAATTCATTTCAATATACTGCATACTTTATCTCTCTATAATTCTCTATATTAGAGGGAAAGTCATGGCCTAGTGGTTAGAGAGTTTGACTGCTTACCCTAAGGTTGTGGGTTTGAGTCTCTGGCTGGCAATACCATGACTGAGGTGCCCTTGAGCAAGGTACTGAACCCCGGGTGCTGCAGCATAAATGGCTGCCCACTGCTCCAGGTGTGCGTGCGTGTGCACTTTGAATGGGTTAAATGCAGAGCACTTATTCTGAGTATGGGTCACCATATTTGGCTGTATGTCATGTCACTTTGTCACTATATATAGGCTCTCTCTCCCTCTCTGTATATAGGATCTTTAGTAAAACAATTTCTGTTACAAAAATTTGTATTAGTTAATAAATGTAAAATAATATGAATAGAAATAATAGTTTACAGCAGCCCTGTGAACTGTTTTGCACAGCTAAATAGGATAAATGGAGATTGCTGACATTGCCTCGTAGATTCAAGTTCATGCCGGTTCTTACATTTACAAAAAAAAAAAAAGATGGAAAGACAAAAAAAAAATAGTTTCCATGGATCTAGTCTTTGCATCTGTTTGTTTGATGTTTGAATCAGGTCTCCTCTGTTGGAATAGAATTAGATGGTTCTGTCACAAAACATAGGGTTCAAGTAGAAATGCGTCCTGAAACTGCAGCCCCCAGTATTGCAGGAACAATGTATTGGGGTTGTTTTTGTTCAGACCATTGTGAAAATCGACCCATGTTTTTACCCTGCAAACGCACAGAGCTGTAAATGTGAACTGGTGGATGGATAAGAAGAACAATAATGCTTTTTACAGTCATTTTACAGTTTAATATGTTATTATAGACATTGCCCTACCTTGTACATATGCCATTCATTTTGCAGGTCTCAAAAAGTCTTAAATTTGAGCTTCAGAAACCTGTAGAAACCCTGAATCAAAAACCACAAATTTTTATGGAGCAATATATGCCATTTTATTTTGTCATTTTTTTTATGAAATACGGCATTGAAAGCTTTTATATGCACTTTTAACGATTGTGTTCCTAACCCAACAGCATGTTAAGTTAATGAAGGGGGAGCAGTTTTAAGCAAAATGTTATTTCACAGTATTCTTAAAACATTTCATAAATATTTCAATATTCACATTTTTATGTAAATTGTATTTAAAAATATATTTTAAGTAATAGCAGACCTAGCACCAGTTAGATAAAATAACTCGGAAAGCTTTAAACCATTTTGATAGATGTCTTTGACTGATTCAATGAGTTCAGACAGTGAACAATTCTTTAGACTGATTCAAACCTTTTCAATTCATGAGTTATTTTGAACAATTCATTAAAAGGACGACCTCATGAGTCATTTATATGTGAAATGGACTATATTGGATGTGCTGTATGTTTTGTACGCAAGGACAACTTTATTTCACTCTGAAAAATAAAGCACAAAAGCTGTCTCTGGTGAAGTACCTTATCAAAAGCTACTAATATGTATCATTTAGGAACTAATATGCATGATTTAGGGGCAAATAAAGTACAGTAGTGTGACAGCTTTGTACCTTTTTTTTTCTTAGAGTGTATGATTTATTTTACCATTATCTCTTTCATGTTAATGCAATCATCTAGGAACAAAAGCAGTAAAACGTGAGCTTACAATGACGTCTGTTATATGAGATGAATATGTACGTATGCTCACACACTCACTCGGTGGTTACATAGAGCTTCATAAGAATGCTCAGAAGAACACATGCTGCACCCAAACACACACACACACACATGCCTGTGGCTACTCAGTGATCAAAGAGCTTGGCACTTTCTTTAATCACTTCTACATGTATAAGATATTCCGGAAGGATCCTGCTCTGCTTGCGACAGACTGTGGCCAATGCTTTGCATGTCTGTCCTGTCTGATCGATAAGTTATTAAAGAACAACCTCTCGGAGGCTCTTCAATTAATTCAGGGCTGTCAGGCTGTGGTCGTGTTCTGTTCTGAGGATCCTCCTGCGGTCTCAGACGACCTTACGCTCTCTCTCCCTCCCTCATCAGCCACATGCAGGTGCATTAACTGGGCTGACAGGAGGAAGGTACTAGAAGGAGATTTAACGGGATTTCAACTTCACCTATTTTTGTATTGATTACATCAAGTTGTGCAGTAAACATCAGAATCTCACTTTAGAGTATGTTTCATACGTAAAAATGTGCAAATGTAATGTTAATGTTCATTGAAAGGAATAGTTCACCCAAAATTAAAAATGTGAAAATGTATTCCCCTTCAGGCCATCAGTTTGTTTTTTCATTGGAACAGGTTTGGATGTAGCATTACATCACTTCCTCACCAGTGAATACTCTTAAGTGAATGGGTGCCATCAAAATGAGAGTCAAAACAGCTTATAAATACATCACAATAATCCACAAAACTTCCATAGATCAATGTATGTATTGTGAAGCAAATTAATGTATTGTGAGTCCATAATAACACTTTCTTCAGTGTACAAAAAAAAAAAAAAAAAAAAAAAAAATATATATATATATATATATATATGTATATATATATATATATATGTATATATATTTATATATATAAAATAAAAATGCATGTTTTCTTGTCTTACTGGGAAGGATGTTTAGTTTGCAACAGTGATGTGAAGTGTGTGTGTGTGAGTTCTCAGGTGGTAAGAAGGATAACACATCAGAAATCTCATTCTGACTTATGCCTGCCGCTTTCATACAACCTCCAGTAACAAGATCAGCTCTACAGCCTCTGCTTTTCCTCGACATTACCTTGTCAGACTTTCCAGACGTTTCTTTGCACCTGACAATAAACAAAGTACAGTACAGTAATTCACACATTCATACTTATGTAATAAATAAATCTGTTTTTCATCTGTTGAAAAAATTAATCCAAGATAGTGAGCGAGGTGTGAGAAGTATGTGGCATGGTCTAGATTCTTTGCAAGAATTGCCCATCCTTACTAAAAAATATTTCTATGATGTTTCTTGAGCATCAGATCAGCATATTCAAATTATTTTAGAAGGATCATGGTACACTGAAAACTAGTATAATGATGTTAAAAATTAAGCTTTGACATTACAGAAATAAATGACATTTTAAAGTATTTTAAAAAGTTGCTTTAAACTGTAATAATAATAATAGTTATCTACATTTGAAATTATCATATGTGACCCTGGACCTAGAGGTCTTCACGGGTCCAAAAATTCGTGCCCGAACCCGAAAGAGACCCGTAATGTACTACACCGAACCGACCCGGACCCGTCTAATATTTCAAAAGCTGGACCCGGACCCGTGTAGATCCGAGAAATGCCTACCCGGACCCGACCCAGACCCGTATATTATTTGAAATCTGGACCCGAACCCGCCGGGAAGACACAGACCCGACTGGACCCGACGTTCACATATTCCACCATAAATTGCTATTACAAATCAATAAACCTGTTGCGAAAAATACAGCTTTTTGTCTTACCTAATTTAAAGAGCCATAGTCTCTCCTCCTTGTACCTGACTGCCTGTGATGCATTACAATCCTCCGACAAGAAATTTATTCATGTTATTCCTCTCGTTATTCCAAGTCCAAGCTGAATCCACTCATTATTTCAGTTTCAAAAGTCCACTTGATGTCACGGTGACGGATGACAAATGCTACTGTGCACATGTACATTCTGACTCGAGTTAATTCGCATAATAACTTCCACTGTTTGCCCTTTTGAACTATAATAACGATCGCTCGTGCAATGCCATGGCCGCTGACGTTATTTATTTGCTATCATCTGATCTCTGTGCTCTCTGCTCTGCATCGAGTCTGAATCTGAATGACTAAAACTTTAAGATTAAACGGTTCATTTATAATATTATAAAAATGGGAGAAAATGTAAAACGCGGTTTGGCGGTCGAAGTGTCCCTCACTGGTTGCCATAGAAACATGAAATGCGCTCGAGACTGCACATGCGTGCTAGCTGTATCAACCTAAAATGCTTTAACGCAGTTTGAGCGTCATAGAAAACATTCATGTGACAGTCCACCTCAGATTGTGTTGCTGATTTGAAATATATTAAATATGAGTGTGTCAAGTCTGCAAGCATTAATACCGTGCGTGCACTTGTATTAACTCTGAATCTGCGCGCTCTGCTTCTAAAAGCAGAGAGAGAGATCACTTTTTTTGGCTCCCTCTTTTCTTTTCCTAATTTTACAAGTTGCAAGTTACAAAAAACACAAGCAGTCTTTGATCATGGCCGGGTGTTCTCCGACTCCGAGTCCAATGACTCCGATCGCATGGGTATTACACACAATTTTAAACAGACCCGGGACCCGAGGTAATAGATTCGGACCCGACCCGGACCCGGCTGATGATTTAAAATATAGACCCGAACCCGTACGGGTCCCGGGTCGGGTCCGGGGTCGACGGGTCTCGGGTGCACTGTGAAGACCTCTACCTGGACCCCAAAACCAGTCTTAAGTGTCAATTTGAGAATGTAGATATCATATGAAAGCTGAATAAATAAGCTTTCCATTGATGTATGGTTTATTAGGATCAGACAATATTTGGCTGATTTGAAAATCTGGAATCTGAGAGTGCAAAAAAAAAAAAAAAAAATTCTAAATGCTGAGAAAATCACCTTTAAAGTTGTCCAAATGAAGTTCTTAACAGTGCATATTACTAATCAAAAATTAAGTTTAGATATGTTTACAGTAGGAAATTTACTAAATATCTTCATGGAACATGATCTTTACTCAACATCCTATTGATTTTTGGGATAAAAGAAAAATTGATAATTTGACCAATACAATGTTTTTTTTTTTTTTTTTTGGCTATTGCTAAAAATATACCCCTGCGACTTAAGACTGGTTTTGTGCTCCAGGCTCACATATTAGAATTCTTTATCTTTTTATTTTATTATCTAATTAATAAATTTACTAATTCTGCCAAATAATGTCTAAAATGGTTTGGTTTCGCAAACAAATCTAAGACCTCATACGGTATGCACGTTTACATTTGCATTTATTCTTTTAGCAAACACATTTATCCAAATTTACTTACAAATGAGACTAAATACAAAACCATTCTCAAATCAGTTTTCTCTGCTGAAAACATAACTTATAATAAAAACTATACAAAATTTGGAACACATTTTAAGTACATTAGCAACCTTGGAAAGGAGGATTGATGTACTGTTTCTTTCTCCTTCATCAAATCTCTCCTTGTTTCTCTCCTTCATGTTCCTCTTACTCTGAGGATCAGACCTGAGAGTCGAAGCCCTAGAATAAGTGTAGGCCTATCTATCAGAGCTCTGAAATAACAGCTCTGACTGCTGACCCATTCAGATTGATCAAAAGTCCATGATGTTTCCACCACGAGTGCCATCACTCCACAGCTAGGATGAGACAGGTGGAGAGAAGTACTCAGTAAGAGGACAATCCCTCATAATCTTTAGATTTCCTTCATTGTGCATCGAACCGAGTTTCTGCCGTCATGAGTGCTTGACACAGTGTTGTGATTTCTCACTGGATGTTTGCCACAATTGCAGCAGCCAATCTGCTGACAGAGATGGAGAGAATATTGTTTAAAGGTGAGAGGGATAGATTTATCGTCCCGCCCGGCATCAGAGCAGAGGGGGATGTGATAGATGGACTAATACTCTTTCTGTCCTCTCCGCTCTTGAGTTGAGGCTTCAGAATCAAGTTTGGTTCTGTTCCTCACCACTGCTGGGATATTTAAGCATCTGAATGCGGCGTTGGGCATCCGAACATCTTGTTTTGATGCTTATTTTATACCGGGGTTGAGACCTTTAGTTCGGCCCTTTGGAATTTTGTGCATTTTTGCTCTAGTTATATTCCTAGAGGATTATAAACCAGACCAGAAAAGAATCAGAAGACCGCTTTTGGTGGTTTATTGTTTCCTCATGACAATTTTAGGAAAAGAATTCTTGTTTCTCCACATGAGGTCAGAAGGAGAGACAAAACGGGAAAGAGTGTTTAAATGGGAGATCAAGTTCTTTTAAATGAGAGGCGAGAACATTCCGATAAATTGATGAGATGGGGTCGGCACCAGTCCGACACAGACGGGGGCATTGATTGGTCTGTGAGGTTGTGATGAGACAGTAAGAGTCTCTTCTGTGCCAAAATCTGGTTCTTTATTAGCACTAGTATCTACTAAATGAGTAATAATATACCTGCCTGACAAAGTACTTAGCCTGACATATTAATGAACATGATGAGCTAACTATAGTTCTGCAACTGGTTTTAAAACATGGTATTTATAAAAAATAAATAAATAAATAAACCTTCATGTTCTGCTGACTGACTTTACAGTTATTATATTTGTGGTCTCTGAAAAATAACAGGTTCAATTTCCCCTTATAATTATTTTATCCATATGTTTCTCTGCCAAATATTGTTGCGGCTTTATCCCTCTGTTTTACATTAAAGAGAGCAATAGCGTTTCCACAGAAATGCGGTTGATAATCATTTTAGCATTGTATAGTTTCTTCTAGGGGTCAGTTTGACAGAAATGAAAATTATAGCATAATACAATTCATTGCATTTATGATTAGGTCTCATTTGTTACTCTGCAGCAATGCAACGTTTTATTTATTTGTTTATTTATTTAGTGGTTATATAATTCTGTTTATACTCCATTCTTATTACATCGACATTTTCTTTTATTGGTTTAGCAGAAGCTTTTGTTTTTTGGAAAACTCATGAAGAATCAGCTTGATAATTCAGTATGTTTTTCAAATCTTTAAAATGGCCTTGGGTTTTCTCAGAAACAAATGCTGCACATTTCACTCAAAAAAAAAATTTACTTAAATTTTTTATATATATATATATATATATATATATATATATATATATATATATATATATATATATATATATATATATGTATATATATATATATATTTTTTTTTTTATTTTTTTTATTTTACAAGATTTTATTTATCCTTAAATATAGTAAACTACAAAAATAACATAAAAAGGCTCATTTATGGATATTGAAGATTCTTTATTATGGAAGCAGTGTTTTGTTTGTGAATGTGAGGAGAGATTTAATGGTTCCTATAACACCTCAATTAACCTGCCGTTCAAATGTCTTCGTTCCTGTTTGCTGGGCCAATTGGGGTTGTCCTGTGATAATTATTACGCCTCGATCCAACGTCAATATTTTGTAGATAGTTGTTATAATTTTTTTTTTTCTGAGTACAGTTACAATATGAAAAACAGTTTTTATTTTTTATTTTTATTTTTTGCCTTTATTGGACCCTTTTCACAACCTATTTTATTTTATTTTATTTTATTTTCATATTTTTGGAGGTCAAAAAGCTTGAAATCTCATGCTTAAAACCAAACAACCGCACCCTGCAAATCACAATTAATCCAGTAAATGGCTAAATGAATTCAAGAAGACATTATTTTGTAGATAGTTGTTATAATTGTTTTTTTTTTTCTTTCTTTCTTTATTGAGTACAGTTACAATATGAAAAACAGAAACAAAAATTTACAAGACATTTTGCCTTTACTGGACCCTTTTCAAAACCTATTTTATTTTATTGTCATATTTTTGGGGGTCAAAAATATTGAAATCCCATGCTCAAAACCAAACAACAGCACCCTGCAAATCACAATTAATCCAGTAAATGGCTAAATGAATTCAAGAAGACATTTTACAAATATTTGATGGAGTAAAAGAGGTGGTGTTGTCTTACAAGAGTTTTTTGATAAAGACTAATTGCTAATATGTACATTTACATTACATTTATACACTTAGCTGACGCTTTTATCCAAAGCGACTTACAATTGCCACATATGTCAGAGGTCACACAGTTCTGGAGCAACTAGGGGTTAAGTGTCTTGCTCAGGGACGCATTGGTATCTCACAGTGGATTCAAACCCGGGTCTCTCACACCAAAGACATGTGTCTTATCCACTGCGCTAGCACCACCCCTAAAGCGACTTACAGTGCATTCAGGCTATCAATTTTTACCTATCATGTGTTCCCGGGGAATCGAACCCCCAACCTAGCGCTTGATAACGCAATGCTCTATCAATTGAGCTACAGGAACACTGTGTATGGGGTTGCAGCAGACTTGTTCTCCATGACGGCATTGCACACCTCAGTGACTGCTTAGGGCAGATTGTGTAAATCTGTAACTCTATTTTCTTTTGTGCCATCAACACATGGTCACCTTTTTAACCTTATTTCAGCTTAAGTGCCTCTTAATCATCCCATTCCCAGGCTGATAGATATCCTCTCGCCTCACACGGCCCCCTCTTTCTGTATGTCTCTCTTTTCACTTGCGAATCCTCTGAGGATGTAACTTTCTGATTATATGCAGAGCATCTTTCTGTCCAATCTGAGCTTCTGAGAGCTTCTTACTAACAATCCCAAAGGAGAAGAACTGATCTTGAATGTACAGTATACGTGTGTCAAAGAGCCGCCTGGTGCTTAGCTAACCGTGTCTACTGGAAGATGATGGTTGTAAATCTATCAAATTCTGGGTAAACAAAACTTCTGGTGTTCTTTAAAAATGTTTGATATGTAGGTACTTCCGCATGCTTGTTACCTACATGATTTCATTAACTTCACCTAGGCCTGGCCTCCATAATATCCTTGCAGTCTAAGCCAGCAGTCATTACCCACAGAAAATGACTTAATTATTCAGGCAAGGCTTTTTGACTGCATGGGAGAGAAACATATGTTACGCTTAACAACATGGGGAAGTTTGGAGCAGGAGCAGCCAGGCTGAAACAGCTGACGGAGCCAGGGTATGCATAGGGCTTTCCCTGGGAAAAGCAGAGCAGGCAATAATCTAACTATAATTAAGGCCTATAAACCACATCAGGCTGCCATTAGACCAAATGGCTTGCAACCAATCAGTGTCAATGACATTAATGGCATTGGCGCTTTATAAATCATGTGTGTTATAATAAGAGAATCGATTTAGGCATTTCTATTTTAACACCTTTAACAAATTTGTTTTGTTTATTTATTTTTCTGTGCTCTTTTCACAGGAATGACCTGTTAGCCCACTAAACTGCAGAGTTTAGTCTTGGACTTATCTACAAAGCTATTCATAGTAAACAATTTAAAGGAATGTTTGTGTTCAATACAAGTTTAGGACTGCCTATGCATAGGGCCCGGGATCTTGTGCAGCACCCCTGTTGCTCAGGGACACATTGGTGTCTCACAGTGGATTCGAACCCGGGTCTCTCACACCAAAGGCATATATATATATATGTATGTATGTATGTATGTATGTATGTATATGTATATATATATATATATATATATATATATATATATATATATATATATATATATATAAATATACAGATAAATACTGAAAAAGTAGGAACTTCACGTTATTTATTTATTTCTTAACCCTGAGCTTTCCTTCAAACTTACAGTATGTCTAATACGGTCTCAGGTGGCTTAATTGGTCAGACCTAAAAGCCCTCAGGAATTGTATCAGTTTTACCAGAGTTGGTTTTTACTGGTCTAATTTGTGTCGATGAGACTCTTCGATAACACATAAAAAATGGGCCGTGCGGGGAGAAATGAACAGCAAGGTAAGAGAAAGTGTGTTTGGCCTATTATTCACCTCTACTGGTGCTTTTTAGGGCAAAAATAAACTTTAATTCATCACCATGGAAACAAGGGATCATTCCTTTTCTGGCTCTTGGGGTGTTAGTAAATGTGTTCTTGGTCTTTTCATGTGTAAAAAAAAAAAAAAAAAAAAAAAAGACAAATAAAAACCTATTATGTCTAGTTTATGGATTAGATCTTAGGAAATGTGACCTGGGTCAATAATACAGAGGCTTACTGGAGACCAAGCAAAGGAAAACCAGTTATTACGTTACACCAGAGCTTTCTTATCATCACTGAGTTTGCAAACGAGTTCTCAGTCATCTGAATTATTGCCATGCTCAGCAGCATCAGTAAAGTGAACCAGGGGAATCTGCTTCCAAAAAAACATGCTGGCTGGTTTACTCAGCAGTTTATTTTAACAGACAGTATTCTTAATGGAAAATGTGGATCCATCCCAGCTGCATCTTCTTAGCCTTCCGGCCTTCTCTGTGTCTGACATGCATTGATTCAGCTTTAAGTTCTCGCCAAAAATGTACTGTTTAAAGGTGCCTGGCCTGTAGTGTCAGCACTCTTAATTGGCAAAGTACACCATTTTTTTTTATTCACCAATGCAGTTCTTTGAGTTATGAATACTAAATAGATGCTTTAACTTATTTAGCAACATGACTAAATGTATTTTCTGTTGTTGCACAATGTCTTGAAGGATGTAAAAGTATATTTATGTAGTTGCTAATTACATTAAATTGGGTTAATAAAGATCAAAGGAGTGATTGTTTTTTTTTCTACTTGTTCACTCTGAGCAGTAGTTTAGATTTTTATTTGTCTTGCCATGATTGTAACAGGCGCCCAATAAAACAATTACAGATAATGTATAAAATATTTATTTAATGTTTTAAAATGAATTATTACCAAACGGTTAGCATATTTAAATTAGCATATATTTTAGATTATTCATAAATAGTAGTAAAAATATTCAAAAACATTTTTACATTTATTTAATATTTTGAAAGTATTATAATCTTGTTTATTATAGATTTCTAATTTTTTTTTTATAAAATATCACATTTTTTGTCACATTTTTATATTTGTAATTTTAAATAATAAAAATGTACATCTTATTTATTTTGTATTTTATTTAATGAATAATTATAAATTTTTACACAATTATACACAAGTTTATTACTGTAGATTTTTCACCTTTATTTATTTATTTATTTATTTTGTGTGCGTGTGTTTTCTTGGGTGTTTGTGTGTGTGTGTGTGTGTGTGTGTGTGAGTGAGTGCGTGTGTGTGTGTGTGTATTCTCTCTGGCCAGATGGCCTTCCTTATTGTCAAGCCCTGCTTTTCTGTTTCTGGTATGAGGTAAAAGGTTTGCTAACTCTAAAATCGTCTGTGATTACAGAGAAAAATGACTCTGTCTTAGCAATAGTTGACTTTCAGGTCCCAAATAAATAAAAAAGAGACACATAACAATACAATAACATCAAAATGTATTAATCTGAGTGAAGTTACTCTGACTTGAGCAGCAAGAAGCCCCTAAACATAATATAAAAGGTAATGCAGCATTTTAGAGATTACACCGTATCTTACTGAATAAGAAGACTTGGGAATTCGGATTGAGGAAATGTATTTTTCAGGAGAAATAGAAATTATATTGTGTACCGATATAAGTGATGTAATTCATTGCGGCACAAAAAATGCATGCTTTTAGAATTTTGTCTAATATACTGGTGATCCTCGCAGGGTCAACATTCAAGGCAACATCTGTCTCTGTCTGCATAATGAGGGTTCGTATACATAGACTGGAGCTAATGATGAGGTGGGGTCTTACTCTATCCTTTACTGGCTGTCATGAAAACCCAAACCAATCAGATTCCAGTCTATTTAAGACACCGTTCAGAAATCATTGCTAAGCTCAGGATGAAATGCAATAAATAAATAAAATAAAAATATGTCTCCAGGTCAAAGCTGGAGACTCTGTCATTCCAGGGGCCTGAAAATATTTGCATGTTTTCTTTAAGAACATTATACCTACATGATGTGATATCCTGAGCATTGTGCTTGTGCAGCAGAGAGCGTTAGCTAGCAGAGATCAAACCCAAACATTATTCCACCAGCAGGCATTTCTTGATTGAGTATTGACAGCACGCAATTACTCTCTCGAGCGCTGATTGACTTCTCGTTAGAGGATGTCTGATGAAGGATTCATTGAGCTGATTCCAAGTAAATGTCTTGCCTCACAGCAAGTGTTTTGCAAGGTCAAATCTCAGCATCCATTCTGTTTACACTGCACCAAAAAAAAAAAAAAAAGATTTTGTTTGAAATCCTACTGTATGCATGTTGGTGTGGATACTTATTTCTTAATAATGAGAAACACATGAACATATTCTTAATTGTATCCATAATGCTGTAAATGTATTTAAGCTACACTTAATTATATTTAAATGTCATTGTATTAGATAACAAAAATAGCAAACCAAATGGGTTCTGAGCAAAAAAAAAAGAGAATGGCTTTTAATGGCTATACCACAACAAAATAAAATAAATAAATCAATAAATAAAGCAGTTCAAGCAGTTCACAAACAGAAAACACTGGAAGAATAGCAGAAAATGGACCATATAGTTTTTATTAATTCAGTAAAAATGAGTGATTTTAACGGTAAAAAAAAAATTGAAAATGCTACAGTACAAATCTGTTAAATGGTTAACGGTAATTTCCTGTAAAATTTACAGGAAAAAAAAAAAACGTAAACTGATGTTTCCAGAATTCTTTTGATTGCATTTCAAATTTTGTTTCTAATTTGATGTTTTTTCTTTGAAAAAACAATGTTTCTTGTTATTTTTTTATCTGTTGTTTATTAGGGTAGTATGTTACAGATAATGTTGTTAAATTAATGTTTGTTGCATTTTTGACACTGTGCACCTTCTATGTATTTTATTATTTAAAAGCTGCTTCTGATGAGCTTTGTTTCATCACGTGACTTTTCCACCTGCTTTTGGTGGTTATCAGTGCATTACAAAGGTACAAAACTTATTTCGGTACTTCAATTGTTGTTCAAAAGTTGGTATATTAACATTATATCAGTATTTAACTGTAAATTTAAAGTAAAACCGTAAAACCTAAAATGTTGTTACCATATGTTTTATGGTATAATTCTGACAACCACAGCTGCCATTTGTTTTACCATAAATTTTACTTCTTTTATTTTTTACAGTAACAACTATTTCACAGATGTAAAAACAAAGTGAAATAAAAAGCTTTATACTAATTTGTGTATATACTGTATACTGTAGATGTATATTTTAGAAAAATTTTATACCACTAATCTGTTAAAAGTTGGCAAAAAAAAGTGTCTACTATAATTTTTATAGTATAAATAATGGTTTATTTTAAACAATACAAATGCTAGGACACCTAAAATTTGTTAAAATATTTCAGTAAATATATTTATAATGTTTAAAATATATATTTAATAAAATGCTGTTGTGTTGAACTTTCTTTATACAAAAAAAATAATAAGCAGAATAACACTGAAGACTGATAGTGGCAGACACTGAAGACTGGAGAAATGATGCTGAAAATCACAGAAATAACGTTATTTTAAATTGTAATAATATTTCAAAGTATTACTTTATTATTATTATTATTTAATTTTAAAAATCTTACTAACCAACAAACTTTTAGTATATTTGGACCACTTTTCATCTAATGCAAAGGCATTCGTCCATTAAGTATTGGTTGCATGTCTAAATACATTTTGAGGTCACTGTACACTGGAAAAAAGAGGAGAAGCAAGTTCAAATTTGGAACACAGGATAAAAAATTTGACCTGACCAGACAAAGAGCAAAACGGGAGCATGTCTTTTCTCATACTACTGCAGAAAATGCACAATAAATGGATAAACAAAAGGAGACTAAATAAATTTTGAACAAAAAGCAAAAAACAATATTTGGAGTCATGCATTCTCTATATAAACAAAATTTGTTGACATGTCTGTGGTTTCAGTTTGATTTTCAGCTCATCACAGATAGGTTGGCTTTCTGGAATACCATAAGGCTTTAAAAGTGTCACATTTTGCAAGGTTTATTCCAGAGAAATAAAAGCAAAAAAGTATTGGTGTGGATGAAGAAAAACTCTCAGAGGGCTCAGTGCTTTCAGTTAGACACCTGGAAGCTTTACTTCAGACATTCTGTCTTCTTTGTGATGCTCAGAGATGTTCCAAGGGATGCCCTGGAGCGAGAGCTGCCCCACCAGCACCCGACCCCGCCCACTTCTGGAAGACGGCTCTAGCATTTCAAAAGCCAAGCCTAATTTGAAGTATACTTCCCACCAGAGCAGCTCTGCATTAAAACCAATGACTTTCTCCTGCTTAATGTCAATAAAAAGGCTCAGGGCTGATGCACAGTGGGGGACCGTGGCTGATAGTGCTTCTTGTGTGGAAGGTTTTGGTTTGGGAAAGAAAAGTGAAGGAGGAAATATGTGACACTTACTCATGTCATTCAAAATAATCTCCAGCAATGATGCACAAAATGCCTTTTAAACCATTTACAGCTTTTTGGAATGTGTGGTATTATGTTGGATCCTACACATGTATTGCTTTTTCATGTTTACCTTGAACTTTTATTTGTACTTTAAACAACCTGATATTAAAATGTTCACACTTTGAGATCCTTTATAGCAAAAATAAATTTGTTTGGTTATGCTGAAGTGTTGTTTTGATAGCTGATATGTCATAAACTTGAACTTAAACACTCTCAGGGAAAATATAATTTAAGAAAATGTATCTCCAGCTTGCCTCAAATTCATAGCAGTATTTATGGAAATGGATTTTCAGTTTTATTATTTATTTATTTTTAGTTGTGCAGGCATCACTACTGCGGTACAAAGTAAGTAGACCTCTACAGTTCACCTTCACTTTTGTCATTTCTCCATCTGTCTAAATGCCGAATCCAACATAAACTTACTGAAGGCTTGAATGTATTAATGGAAATATAAAGAAATTTTCTAATGTCTTCATTGCTCAATGTTGCATGAAACAATTAGAATACATAATAATTCATAAAAAATCGATTTAGTTCTTTATCATAGCAGCATTTGCTGCATGGTCATACATGTAGTATATAATGAGTATGATACAATTACAGTAGCTGTTGTAAATCACACTTATTCAGTTGTACATCACTGCTGCATATTTACATTTCAAAGTATTGGAAGCTTATAAGGTCACCTGTGATTTAAAATTATTTTTATGAAGTTGCTGATTATTAATAGAATAAATACAATTAATTTTTTTTTTTATGGTTTAATTTTAGTTTTACTTCATAACCCTGAGTCATACAGATTTAGAATGACATGAGGAAGAGTAAATAAAGATAATTGTAATTTTTGGAGGAAACATTTCATACTAGATAGATAAATAGGTAAGATAGGTAAGTAAATAGTTATGATAGACAGATAATATTTATGCCAACTGTGACGTGGCCGAGAGCCGTGGGAACGGGGCGAGGCTGGTGGAGTGATTGGAGCGACGACAGTGAAGGACGAGAGAGGGCCAGGCCTAGATTTTAGTTGTGTTTGGTTTTTGTTTGTGAGCGGCAGTCGTCCATGAGGGGCTGCCGCGCTGTTTTGTTTATTTTGTAATCAAAGTTTCATTTTTATTGTCCGCCGGTTCCCGCCTCCTTCTTACCAAGAAAGAACATTGTTACACCAACCTTTGCTTGGTTTAAACTGTACTAATTTCCTATAAAGCCAACATGCTCAAAATCAAATTCCAGTATGATCGCATTTCATAGTTCAGACATACAAGATTTACAACAAGGGATGGAGGGCTCTCCTCTCTGTGTTTTAAAAAGGGTTGTACAGTGCAGACCAGCATCTCCCGCTGTTCCGCTGTTGGAAATTTTCAGTGCTGATGGAGCTATTGATCATGCACACATTAAAATGATGTCTGCTTCTCTAAACACCAACGACAGAGAGGTACATTAATCAGGAAATCAATGGCTGTGTCAATGGGCTGCTGGAGCTTGACAATAGATTGCAGTCCAGAGACAAGAGGCCCAGAAAGCCCTTCTCAACAAAGTCAGTGACCCATTCAAACCCTGTGTGTTTATTTTGATCCATGCCATTATATCAGACTTGGGGTATAAAGGTGTTTAATACATTTAAGGAGTGTCTTGCATCGAGGAGCTGAGACTACTTGAGGGGAAATGACTTATAACCCTATTCAGAACTGTTTCTTGTTTGACGTAAAGTGATGAGTTAATGAAGGCTGAGCAATGTGTCAACGTATCATTTAAACAGCTGTAATTTGTCAGCCAACAAATTAGCTGTGTTCCAAAACCTAGTGAGCTGCCAACCTAGGCAATATTTATAGGCATTATAGGGACACCACTTATATATAAGATTGTTGTTCCAAACATTAGGCAGCTAAATTATGCTCATAAAATACGTTTTTATCCTAGTTGGCATATAGAGTGGACCAAAATATTGTTTATATAATAAATAGATGCATTTTTAGAGTATTGTTAGAGAAAAAATCCTTAGAGTCATTAGCTTAGCAACATTTTGCTATTCTTTTTGGTACACATATAGTAAGTGTCTATAAACATAATTGGTTCTCATGAAGAACATTTGAAATCATTCACTCATAAGGTAATATTTCATTTAAGATTTTGCCTTAGCAGTTAGTTATTTATGTAGAAAATATGTAGGCAAGCTATTATGTTTGTATAATAATGGCGAGATAAAAAATAATTGCAAGAAATTCTGAATATGAGAACAAAAAGTGATAACACTAACAAATGCCTTATGGCTTCCTTTCCCAGAACAAGATAAATATTTCTAAGACTAAGAACTTTGGCCTGGTGTCTGACTCCTTTTTAGCATTATTAGTATACTTTGTGGTGTTTCAAGTAGGGAAAGAGTTAAAAAATTCATTAAAATTAAAAATCATTATTTCTAGACATGTTCTAGGCTGATAGGAGTGTGATACATCCAATCAGAAGTGCATGAATGGATGTCTATGCTCCATCTAATTTATTTCTGGCTCAAATTACTAGCATGTTCTAAGTGTCAGCTCAAACCTCAATTATTTATACTGCTAACAACCTAAAGCAGAATTTAATCAGCTGATAAATCTTCAATAGCGTTATAAAGCGATGCCTCACCTGTCACCGTTCACAGCAGCTGAAGCTGATATTAGCCGTAGTGTCATTATCTGTTGCTGATATAGTCACTCAACTGTCAAGCTAAAATATGGCCACTGTGGTCTATTGAAATGAGCCCTGGAGCATCTGTGGAATAATGATATTCCGAATAGAGCAAGGAAGTTACTTTCTTCTGCCCTGGATGTCCATAACTCACAAGAGATAAGTATTTCTCTCGCCGCCCATCATCGTGATTGCTAGTTTTCATCTAACAGAGATATTGCTTAGTATGCATGTGTTGTGCTGTTTTTAAAGGCCTCAGGACAGGCAACCGAAAGCTTTATTTTGTTTTCAGACACATCTTAAGACTGTTCACGGAACAAATATTAGTAAAATGGAATGTCTTAAATTTTTCAATATTTTCAGACAGCAGGAGAAGCATCAGATAAGTACTGTATATTGCTTATTTTCCCTGGACATTTAGTAGAAAACGTTCTTTCAATATGAGCATAGACTCCAGTTATTATGAACCCAGACTCATTTGGAACTCCTGCCATGTGTCTTTTCAACCCGCTGTCTTTTTTCCCTCTCCCATCAGGTTAAACTGAATTGCAGAAGCCTGCCTATGATTTGACTTAAGACATAGGGAATTTCTCCCAGAGTTCTGAGCAGTGCTGACTGCTGTAATGGACAGGGGGCTGACAGCACAGAGCAGAAGACTGACACCTGTAACAGGAAGCTCAAATTAAAGACAAGGAGAGGCTGCAAACTGTCAGGTGGAAATGTTCTGTGTTCTAATAGATCTGTCGGCAGGAAAGGTGAGGGTGGTCACAGTCCAGACATCCAAGATACGCACTCACACACATATGTTTGTTTTTGTGAAAAGTGGGGACATACCATAGGTGCAATGGTTTTTATACTGTAAAAACCATACATTCTATGACCCTACACCTAACCCTAACCCTAACAGGAAACTTTGTGCATTTTTACTTTCTCAAAAAAACTCATTCTGTATGGTTTATAAGCATTTTGAAAAATGGGGACATGGGTTATGTTCTCATAAGTCACCCTCTCCTTGTAATACCTGTGTCATACACACACACACACACACACACACACACACACACACACACACACACACACAGTCAAACATTCTAGTGTAGTCCATGTCATGTTTTCAGTAGAACTGACGAATAAATACATTAAATCAGTGTTATTTTTGTATTGTTTATAGACTTTCACACACTATAAAAATACTACTATTTTAGTAGATTTCATCCTGTTTGTTGCCTAAAGACTACCTACAGTACACAAAGAACTTAGGCAAAGTCTAACGCACATCAATACATTACAATACATACATCATATAAAAATTTAGTAATATTTAGTAATATCGATTTCTAGTTTACCTTTGTCTTTGGAGTGTAAAAAGTGTAAAAAGCTGTTCAAAAAAGCTGTAAAACTGTGCATACAGAAGATCCTTAAAGTTGCAAAGATTAAAGTCTCAAACCCAAAGAGATATCCTTTTTAAAAGTGAACGCTTATCCATGCCCTCCTAAAACTCCTTGTTCAAACACGCGTCCCACATATCTACATCACTGTGTGGGAAGATTTGCATAACACTACTCAAATGTATAAGCAAAGAAAGAAGGCATAACATTTATTCACGCTGTAGTATTGATGCCCGTGCTGCCATATCCTGGATACGCTGTGTGTTTATTTGCAAAAGCCAATCTACTTTTTTGGTCTTACAAAAGAGGACACAACTAGAAATCAGTGGTTAAGTTTGCAACACTGTTCCAGAACAGTACAACCCAAATATTCCAGTGTGTGCAGCGCATTCTATGGAGGAATGTTTCCTGAACCCGGTAGGGGGCATAACATTTCCTTTACATGCTTGAGGAATTCGGCCAATCACAATTCACTAGATAGCTGGCCATGCGCTTTTCAGAACTGTAAAAATCTATGCATTTCAGAAAAGCCAGGGCATAGAGAAGAAACTATAATGTATGGTATAGTATGTGAAAAAAAAGTTTTATTTTTTAACCTTAAACCACATAATGTCACGGAGCGCTCCGTGCTGCCTCCCTCTGGAATCATCAGATCACTATCTCCCGAATTCTAGGAACTGCACTTCCCATCATTCCAGTCACCTTATCATCTCTCATTACCATCACCTGGACATCTTCAGCTCACCTATATCTGGACTGTTCTTCCCATTGTTTAGTTGCGAAGTCTTGTTTTGCCAGTGTTATTCCTGCAGACAGTTCCGAGCATTATTTCTAAGATTCCCATTTCCCTGGTTTTGACTTTAGCCTGTTTTCCTGGACATTTACGAACGTTACTCTGCCTGCCCTGACATCTGCTCACTTCTGACTACGAGTTTGGATTGCCCTTTGGTTTTGTCTGCTTGTGTTGCATGTCAGCTCTAAAGTGTCTTCTGGTGTGTTACAATAAAGCTTTGCACATGGATCCAATTGCCTCAGCCTCTCGTTCACAACAGCCCTCGGCCCCTGAGACCCGAGCACAACACATAAACACATTGCATTACATATAATGTTCTTTTTAGCAATGTCATATGACACCTTTAATTAAAATCAAATTTAACAAGCAGCAAAAAAAATAAAATAATAATAATAATAATAATAATAATAATAATAATAATAATAATAAAAAAAAAAATAGCTTTGGTGAAGTATTTTTTAATATGTTGAAGTTCATTTTATTTATAAATGTTCAGTTTTTATTTTAATTTAGTTTGTAATTTTTTTGTAGTAATTTTATGTGCTTTTGTCATTTTTATTCCTTTTTATATTTCGATTTAGCTTTTATTTTTGTTTCAGTTTTTTATTTTATTTAAAGTTTGTAATTTTAGTACTTCTATTTGAACTTATTTTATTTCGATTTTATTTCAGATGGCGCATTCTCATGCTGGAAAAACAGCAAGTTCACTGATTGCAGTAAATGTAATCACTCATTACTTTGGAAAGCTCCCAGTGGTAGCAGCTGTTCAATAGCTGAGGATTTGTATTATTTATGCAAATGCACACCTTTCTGAGAGGTGTGTAGGTGTTATAACTGTCAATCATTATTAACAATTTCTGCAGAAAAAGAAAATAAATTAAGGAACCAAGCCTTCATACCTGGATGAGATCTTTACTGTAGGAGATTTAAACTAAGTACCACTGCCAAAGAAGGCCAATCTTTGCCTCAAGTATGTTCTTTTTACATTAACTTCACTAGTTTTCTAGAAATTTCTTCAAGGACACCGATCAATTAATATTTCTTCAGTGCAACTGTAAGTACACAGATACGTACATGACCCAGAGTTTCCACAAGGTTAAACATGTCTAATGTCAGACCTTGTATAGTGGCTGTGCACTCATGTGCAAATGTAGGCAACATATTGGTATGTACCTTTAATTTTTACCTTTACAAAGGGAATGTGACAGCTTTGGAGATGTTTGTTGTTACTTGCAGTCCATTTGCAATCCATATTACTCTCATCCATGGACTGAGAGGTTAACCCTGTAAAAAACACTCATAAGAGTTATTTTTTTATTTTTGTACTTGAATAAATGAGAAACACAAAGATTGGTGAACATATGAGCGTTGGACATGTTTGCACACACACACACACACACACACACACACACACACACACACACACACACACACACACACACACACACACAATTCTACTTTTTACAGCTATTGGAATATTCCTGATTTATTTTATTGAAGAAAAAAAATATATATATATATCATTAATTTCCATACATTATCAAATATGAATGAGTGGAATTGGCAGATAAAGTTTAGGTGCTTTATTTTTTCATTACCATGTTTGTTTGTTTATCTATTCATTTATTTTCACCCATAATTTTATTAATGCTCACTTTTGGTGAACATTCAATATAAGGTGTTTAAATGGCCCAGAATTCCAATTAATACATGCAAAATGTATTTTTAGAAAATACGATTTTTTGGAAATTTATTTATTTTGTCATTTGCATTTTTTGAAACCATAATAATGGTTAAATTTGGTGGCACATATGTGGTCATAACATTACCAACTTCATAAATTATCAGTATATTTGTATATACAGTATGTTAACATGTTCACTGTCTGAAAATGTCTATTTATTTAAATTAATTCGGCACTGGTCTTGATAAATTGAATTCATTTTTCTTCACAACCTTCATTTGCTCAGTATTGACAAAAATCTCAACTTTTATTCAGACATTAGACTCATAAGTTAAGAAAAGACGCCCTGAGATGGAGCAAGTTCAAATTTATGTTGCTTTTAATTTTTTTATTCTTACTCTTTGTTCTTACATTATCCCCTTCTGTTTCTCATTATCTTGAAGAGTTAGTTACACCTGATATTCACTGTTATTGACAAAAACACCTTAATTTAGACGAGTGCATGTTGCTCATTCAGTAACCGAAAATGAGCATTTTTAAAAGCATGTTTAAAATGCAGCACCAGTTTCAGATTTGTTTGGAGTGCGTTCTGCCATTCTAATCATCCTGTCTGCGCTTCAGAACAGAAGTCAACACTCCAAGATTCAGAGCGGGACACTTCTGTCTGTCTCTTATCGTAATCCAGATTGGCTACATGCATCGTCTGGTCTGTTTCTGAAATCTGTCCCTGCATCTGGGACTGCACTGTCAGCCTATGTCACTGCTGAAACTGGATTAAATCATACAGTGTTGGCAAAACAACAGTGAAACACCTAAATGTGTTGAAATCCTTGAAATGTATCACGTCTGTCAGGGGCCCTAGCTCAAAATCAGCGTTCTCATGCATTCTTTGAGAATCTTTCTGATGGATGCTAAGGTCACTTAGGCAATACACCCCCACCCTCCCTCTCTCTCTGTTAGAAATCTGTGCCAATCATAAATGCTGTTGAGGGTTTTGGCAGAGTGAAGAGATGATGGAATGCAATGCTGCTAGTGGGGATTCAGAGATAGAAACAAAACTTTCACTGTGAAGGCTGAGCTATTTATGCACAGCACACTACGGTATTCTTCATCTATGAAAGTCGTAAATTCTTGAATACATTTACAGCAATTTGGACCATTGTTTTTGTGGTTTACTTTGAGACTAGTAATGATCACTTTGGTCCCCAGGTCCACTACTGCCCCAACATCAGTCTCACTGTTTCTGGCGTTGTGTACTGGTAATTGTGAGCAATTACAAATGGCTTTCTCTGTAAAGTCCCTGAGAACACACTGCTAATTTTCTTTTTAATTGTCGTTTTCTGGTTAAAAATAACTTTACATCCTTAAAAAAGCCACTGCACTTCATTCTAAACTTCATTCTAAAAGCATTATTTGAATATATTTGAATATTGTAATATTTTTATCATTTTCTTGTACTGTGTATTTGTAATATTTTATGTATTTATTACTTTATTCTAAATAGATATTTGTTGCAACATTGTATGCAACATATTTTATCTTAATTTTTTTTTTCTCCTTGTTTTAGCCTAAAGCTCACTAAATATAGATTTATACATAATTCTACCAAGATTAGATTATGATTACTGTATTGGATCCTCAGCAGTGAATGGGTGCCATCAGCATGAGGCTCCAAACAGCTAATAAAAACATCACAATAATCCACAAGTAATCCATCTGTCAATCAACTGTTCTCTTGTGAAGTGAAAAGATGCATGTTTGTAAACAACATCCATTATTAAGGGGTTTTAACTTACCATAGTTTCTGGCCAAAATACCAGTCCATAATTCATAATAACGCTCCTTCTAGTTAAAACATCCATCCTCTGTTGTCCTCTCTGATCAAAAGTCTACTGACTAATTTATGTAGAACTAATGTAGACTTTGGCTAAATGGTAAACAGTGCTTGGTCTGTGCATATTTCTCTCCTGATTCAGATGGGACAAGCTTTTCCCTGGAGAATGCAATATTATGGATAGAGGACTTGTATTTTAGCCAGAATCAGATGTTTGTAGTTAAAAGCATCTTAATGATTACAAACATTTTTTCATCTCACAAAATGTTAATTTAAAGACTGGAGTCGTGTGGATAACTTGTGGATTTTAATGTTATCATCAACTCACTCTGACAGCACCCATACATTGCAGAGGATCCATTGGTGAGCAAGCAATGCCAAATTTCTCCAAAACTGTTCTGATGAAGAAACAAATTTATCTACATCTTTGATAGCCTGAATATGTGCAATTTTTTTGTCATAGCCTCAAAACATACCACAACCATTGATGCAACCAGGTAAACAATAGTGAAGGTGGTTTATTATGAACAGCTGAGTGGCAGAATGAATGGACTTGCAGGAATGGGGAATTGTCATAGATCTGGTGTGTGGAATCCTTGAGTTCGACCCGTGAATGGACGACAGTACTTTCCGTAGTAGGAACAGCGAAAGGCGCTTGCCAGGAAGGGTTTGGACTGGGGTTGTGGAGGATGACAGACCGATGGCACACACACACGCACCGCAGACTGGATTTAGGCTCGCACATTCCTGGAAAAAGGATCTTGACAGACGGGGATCGTCAACGGTTACTGGTAAGTAAACACAAAGTAAACACAGAGTGGCTGATGGAGTGCAGGTGTGTATTGTCAGAACTCAGGTGACTGTGATTGCTGGGTGATTGTGGTGGAGGAACCTGGCCAATCCGTGGCATTACCCCCCTCCCCAGGGCCCGCTCCTGAGGAACGAGGTCTCTGGCGTCGTGGTGGTCTCCCTCGTCCACGAGGTGCAGGGTACTGAGGATGGTTGGCATGGAACTCCTCCATGAGTGTGGGATCTAGGATGTCGACTCTCGGGATCCACGATCTCTCCTCTGGTCCGTATCCTTCCCAATCGACAAGATATTCCAGTTGACCACCGCAACTGCAGGATTTCTCGAATGGAGTAAACGGACCCTTCCTCCAGCATCAAGGGGGGAGAGGGTTCCTCTTCGGGGGCCAGGTTCTGTGGAGGGAATGAGAGGTTTGTGAAAGGGTTTGAGCAACGAGACGTGAAATGTGGGGTGAATTCTGTATTGCGGTGGTAGCTGGAGTTTAAAGGTGACGGGATTGACCTGTTCCAGGATGGTATAGGGGCTAACAAACCTGGGACTGAGTTTTTTTAGAGGGGAGTCGCAGACGAATGTCGCGAGTGGAGAGCCAAACCTTATCTCCCGGAACATAGACTGGACCAGAAATCCTCCTCTGGTCAGCGACTGTCTTGGATCTGCAAATTGCCCTCTGCAGATGGTGGTGAGCTTCGTCCCAGACTCTCTCGCTCTCCCGAAACCAGTAATCCACTGCGGGGACCTCCAATGTTTCACCATCCCAGGGAAATAGAGGGGGTTGGAATCCAAGGATACACTGGAATGGTGGGAGGCCTGTCGTGGATTGCCGCAGTGAATTTTGGGCATACTCCGCCCAACCCAGAAACTGGTTCCAGGAGTTCTGGTGACCACTGCAGAAGGTCCTGAGGAACTGTCCCATTTCCTGGATTTTCCTCTCCGTCTGGCCGTTGGTCTGAGGATGTTAATACCCTCTTCAAGGAATCCACCAGCTCTTGGACGGGATCTGGAACACTCATGCTGTCTTGCTGTCGTTTTAGGTCCGGGCTTCTGTTAAGGAAGAAGACGGACAACCAGGTAAACAATAGTGAAGGTGGTTTATTATGAACAGCTGAGTGGCAGAATGAATGGACCTGCAGGAATGGGGAAGTGTCATAGTTCTGGTGTGTGGAATCCTTGAGTTCGACCCGTGAATGGATGACAGTACTTTCCGTAGTAGGAACAGCGAAAGGCGCTTGCCAGGAAGGGTTTGGACTGGGGTTGTGGAGGATGACAGACCGATGGCAAACACACACGCACCACAGACTGGGCTGACTGGATTTGACTGGTGTGGCTCGCACACTCCTGGAGAAAGGATCTTGACAGACGGGGATCGTCAACGGTTACTGGTAAGTAAACGCAAGAAGATTTGATTAGTGACCCTCGCTGAGAGAAGCACTATGAGTCCGCTTCAAACAAACGAGCCCGGACGATGAGAGGTGCGTGGTGTGTGCTTATGAAGCAGAGTGGCTGATGGAGTGCAGGTGTGTATTGTCAGAACTCAGGTGACTGTGATCGCTGGGTGATTGTGGTGGAGGAACCTGGCCAATCCGTGACAGTAGGAGCTATCTGGGCCGGTTTAATGATGGTGAAGTCTTATGTAATGATCTCTGCCAATGTGTTTTCTCTCTCTGTCCATCTTTGTCATTCTGTCTATCACTCTTTCTCTCTGTTATTGATATTTCTAGATTTTAATTCCAGTTTTAATGACACAATGTAATTAAAATGGCTTTTAGTCCATGTGTGTTGGCTTTCAGGGCATCAATGCTAGTGCTCTACTCAGTAAAAAAATGTTTTGAAGTTGTAAATAAAACTGATTATTGGAGCACATTTTAAAATAGAATACTATTTCAGTCATTCTATACTTCACAATTTCTATGTACTGCATTACTTCCGAATTTTGTAATAATTTTACTAGCATTTTCTGAGTGAGAACTGTTTCTACACCAAATAATTTTTAGTGCAAATGTTGATATAATTCACTTTAAAAATTGTGTGTTTAATATTTACATAATTTCACTCTCAATCAAACAGTCCAATAATATGAATGACTCATCCTGCACTATACAGATTTCTGTCCAATCAGATGCTTTCTGGATTCAGCATTTCCCTCCACCAGAATTAAACCAAATTATGGCTCATGGTTACTAAAGCATACTGGCCCTATTTACTGTTTCCATATGAAATATGTCAACACAAGACAGAAAACGGCAATTTTCAAAGCATTTCTTGGGGTTTAAAAGCAATTAGAAAACCTCCATTAGGAGAAACGTGACTTGGATTTAGTGATGTTAAAACGCGAACAGAGTTTTGAGTGAAAAGCTGCTGTTTCTCTTATAGACACAAAACGATTTGAGAAAAACCTAGAATGAATATTTATTAGATAAGCTTGCTACTGTTTGATTAATGCCAAATGTATTTTTTTTTCTTTATTTTTTGCAAAACAATAATTCCCTTTCGTATGAATGCTGCTTCCTATCTATTCACACTTCTAGGCATTTGTTTCATATTAACAATTTTAACTCGCAGCATCAGGTTCAAAATACTGTTTTAATCTGTAACATAAGCAGTCGGACCATTGTTCTACTTTCCTCAGATCAAATTTCTTTGAAGTTAAATATGTTTCTCAGAATTAACACTGAGAACTGGGAATATAATATGTATTATTCTATAATACAACTGTGTTCTACACCAGCGCTTAATCCTTTTGTGTAAATCTGCTGATATGTTGGCCATCTGTCTACCTTTCTCATACACTTTCGGCATTATTTCACCTTTCTCAATCAATTGTGACATCTCCACCTAATCTATCTAAACAGACTTCATTTTATAAAGAATATTTTAGTCTGAAATGATTTCGGCAATACCAGTACACAAGCAGATATAATTATAACCGCTGCTGCATCCTCAGTGGTTCTATTTTTTTGGGCGCAGCTCTAAAGTGGTGAGGAGATTCAGAGTCATTTTGCATGCTGTACGCACTCTGGGCATATTACACATTCATTCCACACAATGTGATTAAATGCTTGTTTTCACAGAAAATGCACTGAATATGAACAATACCACCACCTTCCTGAGGGAAACAATGCTTTTATGAGCTTTTAGTCACTTTGCATTCTAATCTCTGAATCTTTAGGGGGATTTGCCATGCTAACCATGCCAGTTAATCAAAACCTCACCAGCAATTTATTTATTCTTTGATGAATTCCCACTTGTGTCCTTCTTTAAGAATCTTCTAAAACTATTTCTGATGTTATTGGCATTTTCTGCAGTGGAGAGGTGATTTTCATTTGTTGAAGTTGCGATGACCTCTGTCTTTATGTGTGAGTGTGTGTGAGCACGTAGTTTGATTAGTTTGCTTGGTCAATCATACCACATGCAGCATAGATTAAATCTAGCAAGGATCCTAATAATTACCCACAATCCTTAGTCATCAAGGAATGTAAATCTGCCACATCTCATCTTTATTCAGAAAGAGATTTTCTGAACAACTCTTAGTTCTGAGAGCTTAAGAAAAATGTACCCCTTCAGTTTTATATTTATGTTTAAGACACGTTTTCATTAATAGTAGGCCTGCACAAAATTGAGCCTGACATGCTTTTTTGTGTGCTGAATTAATTATTATTATTATTTTGTTGTTGTTGTTGTTTTTGATGTTATATCTTTCACTTGGATGCTATAAGTTTCACTGAGTAAATACGGTTGTGTACATCTTTATTTCAGGGGGTGACTATTTTCTTTACATTTAAACATACATATTTACATACAACATAATTTCAAAGTAATGATATAATTAATCTGCATAATTTTCATCTTTGGATACAGTCGAGAAGGTAAAGACTTCTGTGGTACAGAAAACATCCATTTAATGTACTTTAATGTAATCTAGCTACTTTTCATGCTAGGGTAATGTTATGCTAGATTCTGTAAATAATTTATCCAACCTATCTAAAAGTTCACAACAAATGAAGCTGAAAAAAAAAATCATTCCAATGTAATATTATTCCTACTAAAGCAATGGAGCACCAAAGCATACCGTATTTATGGCAGGTGTCTGAAGTGTAAATTTGTGTGTGTTTTGTTTATGTTAGAAATATCCTTCAAAAGAGAGCTTAAAAGCTGCTTGGCATTATTGAATTTCAGCCACACAATATGTTTATATTTTCTCTGTGAGAGAAATCAAATGTCAGTATTCCCAACTGAGCACAATTAGTTCCGCTAGAGTGTAAAACGGTATAAAGACATGAAGCTCTGGTCAGCGTTATCGACGGCAATAGCAGAGGTATTGAATTTTCCAGTTCGCCAGATCAATGGTTAATTTTCAGCTGTTTTGAGTCTATTCTCATATCATTTTACCAGAATACTGCTGCTGCACTAAGAATAACCCATGCCATGTGCTGTCTGGAAATCTTTAGAGAGAAGGAAAGAAAGACTACTCCTTTTCTTGCATTACTTTTCCTTTTTTTTGTCATCTTCATTTCACTAGTTTTAAATCTATTTTCAGAGACACGGTTTTAGGTCATACATCTTTGCGGTCAGCGAGCAGGAAAGTGTTTACTAATGTGGATGTGGAGCTTGACTTCGAATAAATCACACAACAGTCATCAGAAAATCATTAAAATTCACATCTTCCCCACAACATATGGAAATACCAGTGAGTTAAAGTGTTAGGGAAAAACATTGTGATGGCATTTCACATTCGTGATTTAAAAATTGGCCTGCGGAAGACAGCAGAAAGTCTGCCGTCGGTGAAAAGAGACAGCTGTCAGGTCTGTTGTGGCAGCTGAGAGAAGAGTGAGGGAAGATTCTTCTGTCTCGTTCGCAGAGGTGTCATCCGTGATAAATAAAAGAGAGG